>NW_006399762.1:5816554-5818270 GCF_000299155.1 Elephantulus edwardii
GTGCTGATTGTGGAATAGACCATCAACTACTCATATACAAGTTCAAACTAAAGGTAAAGAAAGTGAAATCAAATTCATAGGTACAAAAATTTGACCTTGAGTCTATCCCACATGAATTTCAAAACCATCTCACAAACAGATTTGAGGTATTGGACATTAATGAATATAGATATATCTATTAAATATTCTTTGAACAGATTTATAACATTTTAGTGAGCATTTGAAATATCTGAAAAGGTGTGCGCTAAAGTTGTAGTCTTTCTCCATAGTTATTCAATCTATATGCTGAACATATAATCTGAGAAGCTGGGTGATTTTAAGAATGTGATATCACAGTTGGAGGAAGACTCATCTACCTGCAATATACAGGAGACACAACTTTGCTTGCAGAAAATGAAAAAGACTTACTAAAGAAGACCCACCAACTAAAAACTTAGATGTGCATTATACCTAAATATCAAGAAGGAAAAAAGTGTACTCACAACCTCACCTGATTTCCTCACCTGGATTAATAGGCAACATCATGACTGAAGAAAAGATTGAAGTTTCCAATGATTTCATTTTACTTGGATCTACAATTAATATTCATGGTACCAGAAGTCAAAAAATAAAAAGACACATTGTATTCATTGTATTGGATAAATCTGCTGACAAGGATCTCAGTACATTGCATTACATTACATTACATTACATTACATTACATTACATTACATTACATTACATTACATTACATTACATTACATTGCTGTGTTACAGAGCATGTATGTCAGGGTGTACCTAATCCAAGCCATGACATTTTCACTTGCTCATATGCTTATGGAAGGTGGACATTGAAAAGGAAGACCAAACAATTGTTTACTGTGAATTGTTGTTTTGGCTAAGAATATTGAAAATATCATGGACTGCTAAAGAAAGAATAAATCTGTCTTAAAAGAAGTGTATCCTGGTGCTTCCTAGAAGCAAGGACTTTAACTCATATACTTGTGGCATATTGTCAGGAGTCATGTTATCGGCCATGCCCCTTCCTTCTTAATTCTCTAGGCCAGTGTTGGCAAGATTTTCCTATTAAGGGTCATGCCATGGGTTAAATTAGGTGTTGTAAATATTCATGCTTATTTTTGTGATGTAATCCCACCTGGGAATAGATTTTTTTTTTTTTTGGTAGGTTCATGGAGCAATATCAGTGCAGAATGCATTTTAAGTTAATCACATTTGGAAGCATAAATGAATCAATCAGAAATAGAAGAAAGTAAGAACAAATGGACAAATGAAGATGAAAGATGCCATGTGAAACGGAAAAGAAACAACAACTTTCCCAAAAGTCAACAGAGGAAAAAGTCTTCCCAGAGCTGGTGACCTAAATTCGGGCTTTTTCTGAACCATGAGAAAAATAAATTTCTGCTTGTTCAAGTCATCCACATGTAGTATTTCTGATACATATTAAGAAACTTGTTTCCTTCTTGTTATGTACTGTTGAGTTGGAATCAAATCATGATTGACCCTCTGGCAGGTTTTTAGAGGAAGAAGAGAGAGAGAGAGAGATCAGCTGGCCCAGTGAAGAGAAAACGATGTGACCAAGACAAAGGTTGGTGACTTTTAGTTAGCCGGCCCTCAGGCCAGTCTTTCATTGCTTTTGTTGAGACATTTCTCTAGGTCGTATAGCCCTGGTGTACAAGTTGCCGTCCTGCGGTCGCTTGTAGTTGCTGTGAGGCTGAA
>NW_006399762.1:5821030-5822495 GCF_000299155.1 Elephantulus edwardii
TGGCACATAACAACAACAACAACAACACAATTCTAGGGGTGTATTTGTTCTTCAGTTCTTTTAACTTAGTAAATGCTACATATGTTCTTCCCTTTTGGTTCTTGTTTTGGTTCTTTGCACCTTTTATTGATATCGTTGTTGTTATATGTTGTTGAGTTGACTGCCATTCATAGCAACTCTTTTCACAATAGCTCTGTACCCTGCCCTATCCTAAGCCAAACCCACTGTCTCTGACTTAACTAACCTCATTATTCAAGTCATTGTATCAATTCATCTCATCCACTGTCTTTCTCTCCTATGCCATCCCTCCACCATTCCAAGCATAATGCCCTTCTGTGAAGACTGGTCCCAATTCCTACTGACAGCATGACCAAAGCATATGAGACAGAGCTTCAAAATCCTTGCTTACAAGTAGCAACTTGGTTTCCCCCTCTCCAGGACATACATGTTTGTTCCCTTGGCATTCCATGGTATGTTCAATACTCTTCTCCAGCACTACAGCTCAAAAGGCATTGATTCATACTCTATCATCCTTAGTCATTGTCCAGCTCTCTGATGCATAGCAAATAATTGCAAAGACCATGGTAAAAATACATTTTCTTCATGTTCAGCTTCAATCCATATTGAAGACTACTTTCCTTGGTTTTCTGCAGCAAATACTTCAGGTCCTCCTTAGTTTTGACAAGCAAAGCTGTGTCATTTGCATAACATAGGTTATTAGTGAGTCTTTCTCCAACCCTGATACCACATTCCTCCTCACAAAGTCCAGACTCTTGAATAATCTGTTCTGCATATAGATTGAAAAGGTTTGGAGAAAGGACACATGACCCACACATTTCTTTCCTAATTTTGAGCCATACAGTGTTTCCTTGCTTTGTTCTGAAGACTGCTTCCTGGTCTAAGTGTAGTTTTCATGTGAGCACAACAAATGTTCTAGGATTCCTTTTCATCTCAAGATTAGCCACTATTTGTTGTGATCCACATAGTTAAATGTCTTTGCTTAGTCAATGAAACATAAGTAGATATTTCGCTGGTAGTTTCTACTTTCAGCCAATCTGACAGTGGCAATGAAGACCCTAGTGATTCAGCTTATGTGTCTGTTCCAGTTGTATTTGGATAATTTTCAGCAGGATTTTGCTTAGTTATATTGTTCAATAATTTCCACTCTCTTTTGGATCACCTTTTTTCAAATGTAAATAAATACAGATGTCTTTCAGTTCTTTGGAATGTTGGTTGTCTTCCAGATTTCTTGGCACAACAAGATGAGCACGTCCAGGGTTGCATCTGTTTATTGAAATATGTCACTTGGTATTCCACCAATTCCTGGAGTCTTATCTTTAGCCATTTTTCCAGAGCAGCTTGAATTCTTCCTTCATCACCATTGCCTCTTGATCATAGGTTATTTCATGAAATTCTTCTCTGTCAGCCAATTCTTTTTGGTATAGTGATTCTGTGTACTTCTTCC
>NW_006399762.1:5823335-5824706 GCF_000299155.1 Elephantulus edwardii
TTCTATCTTTCTATATTCAAACTCAATTCTGTCACCTGATTCCTATTTTCCATCTATTGATATCCTTCTTCTTTATTTACAACTTTTGCATTCTAGTGACCAATAATTATTAATGCATCATGATTGCATGTTTGATTAATTTCTGATTGCAAAAGAAGGTAGAAATCTTCTATTTCTTCCAATTTGGCTCTGGTTGTTGGTACATGTACTTGAATGACAGTGGTAATAACAGGTCTTCCTTGTATGCATATGAAAATTATCTTGCTTCTCACAACCTTGCATTTCAGGATGGACCTAGGAAGGGTCTTTTTTGTCTGTAAATGTGACCCTCTTTTTCCTCACTTTTTTCATTTTTGGTGTAGTAGATCACATGATTATCTGATTTAAAATGTTCCATACTAGCCTATCTTAGCTCACCAATGCCATGTATGCCATTATGTATGCATTCCATTTCTTCCTTAACAATGTCCAATTTTCCTTCCTTCCTAATTCTTCACATTCCACATTCCAATCACTAGCATTTGCTTTGCAGCTGTTCCTCCTTCTTTGTGTTTCCCATTATAAGGGCTCGGCCTCAGGTGTCATACCTACTAGTCTAACCTAAGTGTGCTCTATTGTTCATAGAGTTTTCACAGGCCTGTTATTTTTTATATGGATGACCAATACTTCCTCCTAGTCTGTCTTAATTTGGATGCTCAGCTTTAGAACAGTATCTGACAATCACTTTGCCCAAAGGGGCAGAAGAAAAACCCTCTCCCTTTATACAGCTAACAGATTCAGTGTTGATCCTCCACCTTTGGCACATGCGTGCTGTGGCCCTGTCATCTGGACAGCACCTCCTCCCTCTCTTTTCATCTCCCCTCTCTGATATGAAAGCTCGTGCCGCCTTCTGTTCATTCATTATCTCTCTACTGCACAGCGATGTTTGCACTGGAGGCAGGTCCAGATGGCAATTTGGTGCAGGCAGAAAGTCAGTGTGCACTGCAATCCCCAAAGGTATGTGGTTTGGATCCACCAACTTCTCCTTTGACAAAAGATAAGCAATCTCTTCTAGAATGATTTACTGCCTCTGAAAACCCACTGGAGATTTAGCTATGGGTTGGTTCTGACACATGTGTGTTGGTACCAGCAAACAACAGCAGCACATTTCATTACAACACTTTATTTTCTTAAGCCACTCTTAGAAATTGTTGGTTAAATTCTCTTCATCATTTCCTCCATTCTATCTACTCTCACCATTCAATAAAAAAATTCAAATTTTCATTTGAAACATTTTTTTTAAATTTAGGTTGTTTATTTTTCATTTCAATGACCATCTACAGAGATTTTGGAATTCCATTCATTCATTGTTGCACCCTTCTCCCCGCACAA
>NW_006399762.1:5826321-5841704 GCF_000299155.1 Elephantulus edwardii
ATAACTTATGATTTTTTTGAAAGATGAAAACCCTTTAGGACACATTAATGAAATAACAATCTTTGTATCATTGAGTTATTTCTTTTTGGACTCAAGACAACCCCAGTCACATAACAAAATGAGACTCTAAGAGATAATTTTAATCTTTTTATCTTAATGCTGGCATGACATTCTTAGTGACTGTAGGAGGACTTCTGTTATATTGTGTTATTGTCTCTTGAATACTTTTTTTTCAAGAATGAACTGTACAACAGTTGATCTATGATGACAACTCCTATAAAGCTTTTGAAAAGACTAGTTCTAGGATAGAAGAGTATATATATATATATATATATACACACACACACACACACATATACATATATATACACACACACACACACACACACACACACACACACATATATATATATATATATATATATATATAGGCACTAAAGTGACTTGTGAGAAGATCCCACATGTATGTTCAGGGCCAATGACTTCGATATCAGTCAGGTCAGATCACAAGGAAATTTCAATACTGAAAATCATTTCCATTTTGTTAAGATGACTATAGTTTATTCTGAAACATTCACAATGTTCTTAAGAAATGAAAACTTTTTCCCATTATCAATGAATAACACCAAGGAAAAAATAGAGGCAATATATAAATTTAAGTAATCTTGATCTTCATCTTTTTTTTTAATAATGAAAACTAAAGGAGGAAAATACATTTACTTATCTAGTCTCCCCTTTCTCCTCATTCTTCCTTCCATTGACTTGATAATTGGGAAAGTGACACTCATAGCACATTGGTCCTGCCAAAAGATATACTAAAACTATAATGCAGTATTTCCTATCATTTCACTTTTGTTAAGCAAGCTCTTTGAACTTTGTACGTTACAGACAAGAACATCACTAAGATGGTGTCAAGACACTAGTCCAATAGACTCTGTAGATGCAAATTTAAAAATCTTTTCTCTAAAGGCAGAGCTATTTTAAAGAGTCCCTTAGATCCCTAACAATGGAAAACAATCCTTAACATGATGCCGTCTATGGGATTGCTTTTTAAAATTTTATATTTTCATAGTATAAAGGCCAGCCCAAACTTATTGTAATGGACTTTCAAAGTTGTTTTTTCTCTGTCAGAAAGCAATGGCTCTGGACTTCATTTGTCATCTAGAGAAATCCAACTTAAGGTCAATTTTGCATGAGACTCTTCATCATATGAAGAGAATAGTGAAGCCATGAGGTAATTTTTTAATATAAAATACATTCTTGAAATATTTTTCCCAATGTACTTTGAGCTATGCAAACACTCCAAATTTCCCCTGTGCCAATAACAATAGTAAACTGGCAGTTTAGCTGAATAGGTAGGATCTCCTAAGAATCATATTTGCTTTATATTTCTATTTATCATCTTTCAATACTTAATAGAAACAATAGAGTGATTTGAGTGTTGAATACTTCACATTGAAAGTGAGTCTGTTGGCATAGTTAATAAAATCTCAATCCTTTAGTAAACCCACTTCTCTGCTTGTAGAAAAATTTAAACCTCTATGTTCTATTCCATAGCATTACAAAAACATTTAAGATCATTAAAATTCTTTAAAGAGTTCCTAAAAGTTACTGTATGATTGTACTGCCAAATGTAGGAAATTAGCTGATAGACCAATGTAGTTTCTAAGTCAGAACCCAATCTATATGAGTTTACAAAAGGGCAATCCTTATGGGATTTTAGAAACCAAGGTTTCTAAAGCAAGCTGAAGCTAATCAATTGCTTGATAACTCTGGTGTTGAATAAATTCTGTGACTTTCAAGATCACATAGTATGTTTTGTGATTTCTGTCCCTGCACCTGACCCTGCATTTCTGTTGTGTGTGATGACAAACATGACAAAAGTGATGACAAAAGTTCTTATTAAATTGATTGTGAGCTCTGTACAATATGAATCTCTTTTGTTTTCTTTACTATTCATTTTTGTTTAGCCTCAATGACCCAGATTTGGGTGACTAAAGTCTATATACTTTAATAAGAATACAATAGAAAAAATATATACCACCTGAGTCTAATTCATATGGAGTTATTTGACTAATCTCTGATTATTACTTATCATACAAGTTAGAGCACTAGCTTCTGAACTAGTTTTTAAAAATGTGATCCTTCAATTGTACATTTGTTAAGACTTTAATCCACTGTGCTAGCCATAATAAAGTTTGTGAAAATATAAAAAATACAGTAAATTTGCAAAATCTGAAAACTGTGTAAGACATAAACATGTCTGAAAAGAAAAGTCTAAGTATTTTTTCACTAAAATGAGTGCTATACAAGTAGTAAGATGGTGTTTTGTCAAAGACATAAAACTCTCACAACCAGAAAAAGAAGACAGTCCTGGCAGGTTATAGGTGTTATTAAGTGTCACTGAACTGAAAAGTATGTGGCTCTTAGTTCACAAACTCATATGAACAAAATATATGTTGTTATTGTTGGTAGATGATATTGAGTCATCTAAAACTCATAGTGATCCTAAGAACAGATTTGAGCTTTGTCCTATCCTACACCATCCTCATCACCTTTGATATGTTCCAGCCCATTGTTTCAATCATTGTATCCATCCATCTTGATAAGGGTTTACCTCTCTTTCTCTAACCCTCTCCTTTCCCCAGAGATATATGTTGTTGTTATGTCCCATCAAGTCAGAATCAAATCTTAGCTGACTCCTCCAGTGGGTTTTCAGAAGCAATGTATTGCATGGGAGAATATTGCCCATCTTTCTCCGGTGGAGCACCTGGTGGATTTGAATCTTGTTCTTTTGGGTTGGCAGCACAATTTCTTCTCACTAAACCACATATGGAACCCTGGTGAAGTAGTGGTAGAGCAGCATTATCAACCTAAAAAACCTATTGTATATTTGGGGAGATTTGTGACCTAGTGGTGAGAAGCTGCACTGCAATCCCAAAGGCATTCAGTTGGAATCCACCAGTTGTTCCTCTGGGAGAAGAATGGACAGTCTCCTCGTGTGTGATTCCAATTCACTGGCCCAGAACAATAACAACAACAACAATGGAAGAGGAGATCCTCTAGGTCACTAATCACTTGTCCACTAATCACTAATCACTTATAGCTATCATCTCTGGTGGCTCAAGAGTGGCCACTCTCACTGAACATTGACAAAGTACTATTCTTCTGCCCACACAGACTTCCACTAGTTTCCTAGTCTTGAAAAATCATTTCTCTACACAACTATTCCTCCATGACACTAAGGAAAATGTTTCCTCACCCACCGTTAAGAAAATGAAACTGCATAAAAAGTGCTGAGTGTTCGCTTCAGCACATATACTAAAACTGGAATGATACAAAGATTAACATGGACCCTGCACAAGGATGATACACAAATTTGCAAAGCATTCCATATTTTAAAATATGCTGATTAAGGGGGGGGGGAAAGAGTAGCAGAATGATAAAATAACAAAGCCTATCAATCACTATTTTGCCTACAAGAGACACATTGAAGAAATGAAGAGAAACACATACTCAAAATCAAAGGCTAGGAAAAAATATACAAAGCAAATGGCAACCACCAAAAAGCAGGAGCGGCAATATGAATCTCTGATAAAATAGACTGCAGAATGAAAACCACCTTTAAAGATAAGAAAGGGCATTGTTGTTGTTGTTGTTGTTGTTAGGTGCTGTCGAGTCGTAGATGACTCACAGTGACCCTATGAAAGAACGGCCTGAGCACTGTTAGTACATAGAGTTTCCGGAGGCAAACCATTTCGGAAGTAGATACCGGTCATGCTTCCAGGTTTGTTTTAGTCGGGAAGCTCCAGCAAACACTGTCCACCATGGGTAACCATTACCACGATTGGCACATCACTGTCACAGTGTTCAGCATCACAGTAACCATGAGTTACCTCTGTACAGCAACGCACAGACCAGTGCTATACCACCTAGAAGAATGTTTGACAGGAAAACAATTTGAACCAGGCCTGAGGGCCCCAGATTAAAATCACCCACCTTCGGCTTGGTAGCATAACATTCTGTCCACTAGGCCAACGTAGCTCTCTCTATGTCCTCGTTGTTATTGTTGTTAGGTGCCGTCAGTCGTAGACGACTCATAGCGACCCTACGAATGAAAGGCCTGAGCACTGTTCGTACAGAGTTTCTGGAGGAGATTAAAACTGTGTACCTTTAGGTAGCAATGCAACTCTACCACCAAGCCACCAGAGCCCCATATACAGTAAAACTACTCTGGCCAGCATTAGTTAAAAAAATGTATTAACATTACCAATTTGTGTAGTTGCTAAAAATGAAGATTGATAACTAGTGTAGGAAGTACTATATTCTTAGGATATATATTTGGTAAAGATGAAACAATAAGAAGAAAAGTCTTAGATTTTTAAAAGCATATTAAATATTCAAATTATATCATTATAGCTAGATAAATTGATATCATTTCCTCAAGCATATTCCATAAACATAGTATTTATTTTCTATCATATGTACACAGATGTCAAGCAATAAAATCCTCATAAAGAACTATCAGTTGTCTGATGTTGATAGAGATCTCTGTCATCATAACAGTCTGGTTGAAAGTGTGAAGCTAAGAAGTAGTACTTGATATAAAGGAAAAAAAGAAAGAGTCAAAGTAGGACCAAGATCAGAAGGCCCAGCTAATAATAGAAAAAGGAAGGCTGACAAATATAGTCCGAAATACACAACTAGAAAAGGACAAAATTGATGAATAGAACCTTCTAAAGATTAAATCCTTGTGCACAAGAAAAACATTTTCCAACAGAGTGAAAATAAAATCTACTGACAGGGGGAAAAAAATTGGCAATACCATTTCAGACAAGGGTCTCATATCAAAAGTTAACAGTATCCTACAGGACCTCCACAAGAAAAAGACTGACAAGTCAATTACAAAATGGGGAAAAGATGGAAAGACTTTTCATAGAGATATTCATATGGCCAACAGATACATGAAGAAATGCTCAAAATCCCTGGCAATAAGAAAGATAGGATGCAAATCAAAACCAAAATAAGATGTACCCCAATAGCAGTGACAAAGTTTAACAGGACAGTAATAATAAATGTTGGAGAGGATGTGGAGAGATAGGAACTCTCATCCACTGTTGGGGGGATTGTACAATGGTACAATCAATCTGGAAGACAGCTTGGTGTTTCCTCAAAAAGCTGAACATAGAAATTCCATATGTCCCAGCTATTCTATAACTTGGAATATACCCCAACAAAATTAGAAATGAGGCACAAATGGAGATTTGTACACCAATGTTCATAGCAGGGTTCTTCACCTTAGCAAAAACAGGAAAACAGCCTAAATGTCCTACCAAAATCAAATTAATCAATTAAGAAATTGTCGTATATTCACACAATAGAATACACACAGTATGCAGAAGCAATGATTTTGAAAATCACTATGTAACTGGAGGGTCTGGAGAACATTATGCTAAGTGAACTAACTCAGTCCCATAAGGGAAAATATTGTATAAAACCTTTATTGTAGAAACAGAAACATCACTAGTAAAATATGTATGAGGATCCAAGAGGAGGAGGGGAAGAACAGAGGGTGAAGATGAGCAAGGGGGGTAATCATAGGGTCGCACAATTGGATGAGTAGATAGAGAGGTAAAGTAAATGGGAAATGTTCAGTGTGAAAAACAATGTATAAGAACTTTATGAGCAGTCTTGTATAAAATAAAAAAAATTTATTTCTTTAAAAAAAAGAAACACTGAAAGCAGTTTGTGCTTCCCTCTCCCTTAAAACATCAATGGGAATCACTAAAGGAGGATGGAAAAGAAACATATTTCTCAGAAAAGTTCTTGGCCTTTGCTTTATTGGCCTGTTATTGAAATACTCTGGTTACACAAATGTCTTGCACTCAAATGACCAAAGCATGAGTTACCTATGCATACCAAAATTTGTGCTGGATATAGAAGATTCAAATCTAAAAGAAATTATCTTGCGTCAAAGAATACACTGTTGCCTTCTTCTCACTGAAGAAGTAATCTCAATATTGTTTGTTGTTGTTGTTGTTGTTAAGGGCCATCGAGTTGCTTGCTACTCATAGAGACCCTATGTACAAAAGCCCAGAAACCTGTTATATCTTGTGCCAACTTTACTGATTCTGACACACTTATCCTCATTATCTCAATCACTGTATCAAGCCATCTCATTGATGGTCTTCCTCTCTTTCTCCATTCCTCCACCCTTCCAAGCATGATATCCCTCTCCAAGGACCTCCATGCAACATGCCCAAAGTATATCAGATGAAGTCTCAGACTCCTTGACTTCAAGGAGCAGCCTGGCTTCACCCTCTCTAGAATGAACCTGTTTGTTCTCCTGGTAGTCCATGGTATATTCAACACTCTTCTCCAGCACCACAGATCAAAGGCATCATTTCTCCTTCTATCATCCCTAGTCATTGTCCAGCTCTCTGATGCATAACAAGCAATTGAGAAAACTGTGGCCTGGATCAGGCACACATTAGTCTCCTGACTGACCTTGCTGTTCTTTAGGACTCCAGAGAGGTCCCTGACAGCTGCCTTTCCCAATATAATTCATCTCTGGATTTCCTGGATGCTGGTACCAAGAGTGTTGATTGTGGAGTCAAAAAAACTAAAGTTAACAATCTCAATCTCTTCACCATCTATCTACCTATCGGCCTAGTGATGAGAATCACAATATTAGAAAAGAATTTATATTCTTCTTTTGAGATAATCCCTACCACTCATAATCCCTTCCAAAACAAAATATTCCAATAACAAACTGACTAGTGATCAATTCAATAAATATTCTTTCACCTATACATTCATATACATAACTTATAAATTTCTGACATCCTTCATTTTTTTATTGTTTAATTATTAATTAATTAAATGTATTTTTGAGTGGCACTGTTATATGCTTGGCTGGTAACTGAAAAGTTGGTGATGTGAGTCAGCCTAAGGACTCCTGGAAAGAAAGGCACAGTGAGCTACTTCCAAAATATCAGTCATTGAAAATACTATGGAGCCCAGTTTCACTGTGGCACAAATGTGATTGTTGTGGTTGTTGCTTTGTGTTATTGAGTCCACTATGACTCACAGTGACCCTATGCACAAGAGCTCTGAACCCTGCTCTATCCTGAGCCAGTTTCACTGTTTTTGACACACCTACCTTCATTATCCCAGTTATTGTGTCAATCCGTCTCAGCCTGGCTCTTCCTCTCCCGCACTGTCCCACAACCCTCCCAAATGCAATATCTTTCTCCAAAGATAGGTCCCTCCTGGCTACATGGCCAAAGTATGTGACACAGAGTCTCAAAATCCTTGTCTCAAGGTGCAGCTTGGTTCTCTTGACAGTCCGTGTTGGCAGTTCAATACTCTTCTCCTGCACTACAACTCTAAGGCATCAATTCTTCTTCCGTCATCCTCGGTTATTGTCCAGCTTTCTGATGCATAGTAAGTAATTGCAAAGACCATGGTCTGGAATGGGTGGATCTTAGTCTCTAGGCTGATATTCTTGCTTTTTAGCCCTCTAGAGAGGTCCTTGACAGGAGATTTTCCTAATGTAATTGATCTTTGGTTTCCTGATTGCTGGTAACAAGAGTGTTGCTTGTGGAAGTGAGCAAGTTGAAATTGTGAAAAATCTCAATCTCTTCTCTATCTATCATGATACTACCTATTGGCCCAGTGGTCAGAATCTTCTTTTTCTTGATGTTGAGCTTCAATCCATATGGCAAACTATAGTCCTTGATATTCTGCAGCACAAACTTCAGGCTGTCCTCAGTTTCAGCAACTAAGATTGTGTCATATCTGCATAATTCAGGTTTTTGATGAGTCTTCCTCCAATCCTGATGCCACATTCCTTCTCATAAAGTCTTGCCTCTTCAATGATCTGTTTCACACACAGATTGAAAAGGTATGGAGACAAGACACATTTCTGGTGCACTCTTTTAACCATGAATTAGAATTGTTGTGGCTCTCTCCCAACTGCTTTTATTTTTTCTGATTTTTATATCTTTTTTACTACGTGGTAGAGGCTTTCCTAAACTAGGAAAAATTCTATTTTTTCAACTTTATGATATTACATTACCAATTGTAATTTGTAAAGCAAAAAATGAGTTTTCTAAACTTTCAAATAAAGTTAAATTTGGATTAGTCCTTCTAGGGGAAAGTCTATAATATTTTTCTTTCTCACCTCATAGGAAATGACAATTAAAAAGGTAGGGCAAAAACAAAAAGAAAAAGAAAACAAAAAAACAAAGGGAGGTAGACAGAAAAGTCATTATAAAAATGTGTCTGTTGTTTTGTTTCTTTCCACCCCATCCACTTAGATTTCATAATTTTTTTTGTTTCATCAAGTTTCTATTTTTTTTTTTAGTATCATATTGTACTATGAAATGTAGCCATAGCAGCAGTAGCAACAGTGGGGCTGGAGGACCAGACACCAAAGAGAAATAGAGCTGGACTGGAACTGTTGTCCCATGACATGAAGCTGGCAGCCTTAGCCCAGGCTATTGGATGCCTGGAGTAGATGTGGACCCAGTAGAAGGGCAGAAAACAGTCCTGAATGGACAATTGATGTTAAAATTGATAGAAAGAGGTTCTGAAGTGTGAGGCCATGGAGATCAACTTTGTAATGCTGATTTTGTAGATGGGCATTCTTCTTCCTTATAGAATTAGTGGAGGTCAGACATAGCTGTCTGAATGCTGGCTGCATGGTTTTTACTGAATCTTTGTCTCAATTGCATAAATTTCAGATCCTATAAAATAAGCACTCACCCTGGCACTTTGTAGAGAAGTTCTGGCATAGAGAAAGCATTTTGTCAATAATTTGTGTTTATTAATTTTCTTAACTTGGTGATAAATCATGCAGTCAGGTACAGAGGTATCCAGTTTTGCTAGTAATGACTTAACAAATTTATTTTTTCGACATTCAAAAAAATCTTTATTTTTCCAGTTTAAACTACTTTTATGCACCATTTACTATTGTCACCCAGCTGTAACAATTGTTATCCTTGGTTCTATGTTATCTATTTTTGTTCATTTTTTACACTTTCCCTTGGCTGTCACTTAGAAAAACACTTAGACAAGTGTTTTCATATTGATCTATAGTATAACTATTACCAATTGTCAAGTTGCAATCAAATAAATTTCAAGTTAAGGAAACTAAGACTTTTTTTAAAAAAAAAATAAACTTATATAAAGAAAGCATACATCTACAACAAAATTTTCATTTTCTCTGAATTACATGCAACTGGTAGCTTGTTGTTCTATATAATTCGTGTTCTCTATAACAAATGTATACTCAGAAAAATTTGCTTAAAATTAAATAGAGCAAGTATGTTCTATGCAGTTATTTTTAAAGAAGAAAAGGTGCCTTGAATGAAATGTGGCCTTATTCAGACTTGTCAATAGACTATTGGTATGAATGTGCTCTTCTAATTGGAGCTTAAAGGCAGAAACCGGGCATTCCTATGATCTACTCCCAGAAATTGTATTAACTTATTCAGTCGCTTTAAACTCTTCACTTAACCTTTCTGCTCACCCTTTGCACTGTGTGGATAATAGCCATTCTTGCTGAATTACAATGGCAAATTAGCTTAAGTTTGTAAAGGGTTTTAAAGATGAGACCCTTTATTAAAAAGCTTTGTAATTTTTTGTATTATTTAAAGAAAGAATGGGGATGATAATTAATTATCCTAAGTGACTATGTTCACATGGTAAAAGGAAACAGAACTTCTTTATAATGTATAGAAAGAAAGCTTCAGATGGAGACAAAATGATTTGGTGAATGAAAGAGGGTGTGTTTGAAAATAAAAATCAGTTGAAAACAGCAGACTATATTATATGTTCTTTCCATAGGAATCATGCAGTTGACTCCAATTTTAATTTATTTCCTGATTTTTTTAATTTTTAGGTTAAGTGGGACTTTGGGAAATGGGATTAAAAAGAAGACAATGTTCTAGTAAAATATGGATAGAAGAGGAAGAATAAGAAAACTCTAATGTTGAAAAATAATTTTAACAAAAGCCTCTTACATATGAGGCAAGCTAATAGCATAATGTTAATGAAATATAATCTTTCTGCTAATCAAAAATTAAATTCTCCAAATTTAATCCAACTTGAATTTAATATAATGGAAGTAATGGTCCACTTAAAATTTCTGAGACTTTAAAAAAGTAATAATGATCAAATTTGAAATATTGATTAAAGTCAAATGGCGTTGAAATAAGTTTTGGAAGTAAATGGTAAAAAAGTGTTACATGTTAAAAGTAGTCTTTGAGCTGACCAAAATATAGGAAAAAACATATGTTTTGTAAATCATCAAAAGTATAGGCAAAGAAAATAATATTATAGAACTGGGGGAGAGCATTTTCCCTAAGGGTGGAAGGGGATGCTTACATACTGACAAAAGGCCTGTTTAATTGTTTAAGAAAGTATACTGTGTCTTTGATTTCTTTTAAGGGACACAAAGTTCAAAATCAGTAGTGAACATGTGGTTTGTGTTGAGTTCATGTCAATGCAATTTATTCCAAGTCTTATATCTCCAACTGTCCTGTTCCTATCAACTCCAGAAAAAGAACGCCAAAGAGGTGCATATTTCAGAAGCAGAATGTAAAACACAGAGAGGAGTATGACCTTGTCTATACCCTGCAGTGATACCACATCCTCACCTTAATCCTTACCCTTCCTAAAATCACAAGGGGGCTCCCCTTGTGCTGAGCAATTGCTCTGGAAGAACAAGAACTGTCAAAGGTAATTTCTATAAAGTGGAGTGTCACCTTCCAGACTCAAATCCTGAGATGCAGCCAAACCTAGTCCTGTAGTTTAACACAATCTAACCTGTACCCTAGCAACCTTGCTGCCTTTCAAATATAAATGTTTAGGGAGGGGTTTTTATTCTTCCCAACTTCTGACTCTAATTTTGGATTTGAAACATTGGCTTAAACCAATAGTAATTTTGTTCCAGGTTTGCAATTTTTCTAATTTTATTTCTGTTTCAAAGAACAAAGAGTAGAGACATAATTCAGTGCTAGGAAGTAGTTGGGGTGTTGGGATTTTTTTTCTTTAGTAAGTATTTATACTCAGTGTTAGGATTTGTACTTATTTGCAGAAAATATTATTTACAAATATTTTCAGATATTCAAGGAGAGGACAGGTTTTCAAAAAATTTTTATGCAATTTTTGTTACACTGTAAAATAAATACTTATCCATAGGTCTTTGCCTTAGTCTTAGTAACATGAATCTGTTGACTTCTTCTATGATTCCATTAGCAATGTCCCGTGCACTAAAATGAACAGAAAGCATAAATGTACAAGGAAAGTTTGGTTCTAGTAGTTCTTACGACTTATAGAGGCACTCAATGTCTTAAATCTGGAGTATAAATGATTAGCCAATTCCTAAATTTAAAAAATAGTCATAATTATTTGATGGCTGTAAGTTGCTAGTGGCATAGTCCATAGGGAGTTGCACTGTTAACAAAATAAAGTGCCCTTTTGTGGTTTAAATCTCTCCTGGGAAGAAAAATGGGTAATATTTTTCTGTGTGACATATAACCTTCAAAAACCAGCTGGGGGGTCAGCTATGAGTGGTTCTGACACAATGACAATGAATTCAAGAATTTTGCTTTTTATTCAATAAAGAAAGATTCATCATTATGTGAAGATACTAAGAATGTATTTTTAAAATATTATTATAAAATTGCATTAAGGGTTGATTATGAAATAAATTTTCATAATCTAACATCTTTTATAGTTTTTCCTTGATACTAAAGATCTTGATATTCAGAAATTTCTGGCTTATCTTTCTTAAGGTATTTTTCATTTATATTGCATAAGCAAGCAAATTTTAATAGAAAATTAAAACACTGTAAAATTGAGCTCTGGAAACCTCTTAAGATTAAAAAAATAATAATAATCATGAACTGCAATTACTAAACAAATTAGGAAATTAAGGAAAACAGTGTCTCACTCTAATAAAATCTCCAGGCAATTAAAAGAAGAAAAGATTAGGGAAAGAGAAATTGTGCCTATTGGCTCAGAGACACAACTGTGCGATGTTTAACTTCATTAACTTGCCTAATGAATGTTATTACCAGGGCTCTGGTGGCCTACCAGTAAGAAGCTATATTGTAGTTCCAAAGGCACATGATTTGAATGCACCAGCTGCTCAGTGGAAGAAAGATGGGCAATCTCCTGACGTGCAATTTACTGCTTTTGAAAACATGATGGAAGGTCAAGTATCGGTAGACTCTGACTGGATGGGACATTACAACATAATAACAACACTATTACTGGGGAAAGCCTGGGGTATTGAGTCCCTAGGGAACTACAATGTTAACTCAAAGATGGTACTTCTCCAGTGGTTCAAAGCTCCCAGGAGTTTCTTGGGTCCCCATCAGGTAAGCAGCCATGGGTCAGTTTAGACTTGACCACACACAGCAAGAATAATTTCTCTTTGGGTATTTTTTTTTTAGGAATCAATTTTTTTCCCTTTTATTTTCAACAAAATTTTTATTTTATACTGGTTTACTTACAAAGTTTATATGCACTGTTTTTCACACCAGATCTTTCCCATTTCCTTTACCCACTGCTCTCCCTCCACACATTAAGTTGTGCCACCCTAAGAAGCTGAACAGAAGATTTCAAAGTGCAGGGTGGGAAGACAAAGTAAAGTATTATAATGAAATATGCAAAGAGCTGAAGTCAGAAAATCAAAGGGGCTGAAATCACTCAGCATTTCTCAAGTTTAAGAAACTGAAGAAAAAAATGCAAGCTTGGAGTTGCAGTAGCTAAGGTTGCTTTTGGCAGAATATTAAATGACCCAGCAAGTATTAGAAGAAGATGGAAAGAGTATACAGAGTCATTGTACCAAAAGGAATTGGCAGACACAGAAGAATTTAATGAAATAATGTAGGAGCAGGACCCTGTGGTGATGAAGGAAGAAGTTCAATCTGATCTGAAAATAATTGGCAAAAAACAAGACCCCAGGAATTGACAGTATACCAATTGATATATTTCAATAAACAGATGCTGCCCTAGATGTGTTCACCAAGTTGTGCCAAGAAATATGAAGGACCCGGTCAACTGAGTGGAAGAGATCTATATTTGTTCTCATTCCAATGAAAGATGATCTAACAGAGTGTGGAAATTATCAAATAATATTATTAATATCACATGCAAACAAGATTCTGCTGAAGATTATCCAAAAATGACTGGAATAGCACATCAACAGAGAACTCTCAGAAGTGCATGCTAGGTTTAGAAGGGGTCGTGGTACTAGGGACATTGTAGCTAATGTTAGATGGATCGTGACTAAAAATGCGGAATACCAGAGGAATGTCTATTTGTATTTCATTGACTATGAAAAGGCAAATGACTATGTGAATCACAACAAACTGGGGCTGACTCTAAGAAGAATGGGAAACCCAGAACACTTGATCATGCTAAGTGAAACCTATAGTTGGACCAGAAGGCAGTCGTCCAGGATGCAGTCATCAGAACAGAGCAAGGGAACTCTACATGGTTCAAAATTGGGAAGGGTGTACGCCAGGGATGGGGACTAACTCCACAGCTTTTCAATCTACATGAAAAACAGATTATCCAGGAGGCTGGGCTCTATGCACAGAAATGTGGCATCAGGATTGGAAGAAGAATCATCAACAATCCGTGTTATACAGATGACACATCCCTGCTTGAGGAAACAAAGGGGTACCTGAAGTGCTTGCTCCAGAAGACCATGGAATGTAGCCATCAGTACGGATTGAAGCTCAAGATCAAGAAAACAAATATTCTCATTTCTGGGCTGATTGGCAGCATTGTAATGAACGGTGAAGAGATTGATAATTTAAGCAACTTTAGGTTTTTTTTGGCTCCACAATCAACACTCTTGGCATCTGCAGCCAGGAAATTAAAAGAGATATTGTGTTGGGAAAGTCTGCTGTCAGAGACCTCTCCAGAGTACTGAAGAGCATTGATGGCACTCTGGAGACTAAGGTGCACCTGATACAGGTCATGGTCTTTGTAATCACTTGCTATGCATCAGAGAGCTGGACAATGACTCAGGATGACAGAAGGAGAATTGATGTCTTTGAGCTGTGGTGTTGGAAAAGAGTATTGGATACACCATGGACTGCTAAGAGAATGAACAGCTTTGTCCTAGAGAGGGTTGAAACAGGGAAGGATTCTGAAGCTTCGTCTGACACACTTTGGACATGGCCTTTGAGAGGGATGTCATGCTTGGGAATGTGGAGGGACAGCACAGGAGAGGAAGACCCTCGATGAGATAGATTATTTCAGTGACTAGTGTAATGGGGGTAGGTGTGTCAGAAACAATATGATTGACACAGGATACAGCAGGGTTTAGGGCTATTGTACAAAAGGTCACAATGAAAGAACATAATAACAACAATATGATTAACCACCCCCTGACCCCACCCATCCTTCACCCCTCTGCTCCTCCCCTCTTCCACTTGATTCCTCATACACATTCTATAATAATGGTCTTATACCATATTTGTCATTATGGGACTGAATTAGCTCAAGTTGCTTATTGCTGTCCAGTTCCTCCCAAGTTAAGTAATGATTTACAAAATTATTGCTCCTGCAAGCTTCCTACTATTCTATCTTGTCAATGTATCATAATTTATCAATCCATTAGATTGCTGCCAGACATTTGGGCTGTTTCTATATTCTCTCTATGGTGAATAACGCTAATATGAACATTGGTGTACAAGTCTCTGTTTGTGCCTCCATTCTTATTTTCTAAGGGTATATTCCTAGCAGTGGAATAGTTGGGACATAAGAAATTTCTATGTTCAACTTTTTAAGGAAAAACCAAACTGCCTTCCAGAGTTGTAGTACCATTTTACAATCCTACCGGCAATGTATGAGAGTTCCTATCTTATCTTACCACATACTCTTTAACATTTATTACTTGCTGTCCTGTTAAATTTTGCCACTGCAGCTGGGGTGAGATTGTGGTTTTGATTTTCATGTCCTTTACTGCCAGTGATTTTGCGTATTTCTTCATGTGTCTCTTGACCATCTGAATATCTTCCTCTGTGTAAAGTCTTTACTTTGGGGTATTTTGAAATGTTACTGAGGGAAAAGTCTGTAATTTTAACCACTTTTATTATCTTTTAGGATTTTACACTCTACTCTTCATTCCATTCCTTCAGTTATATTTGATGGGTTGTTGTTTTACGTGCCATCAAGTTGACCCATAGCAACCCTCTGTACAGCAGGTCTAAACTCTGCCCTGTCTTGAGCTAGTCTCACTAATTCTGACATGCCAATCCCTAAGGCCCAGTTACTGTATCAATCCATCTCATTAGGTATCTTCCTCTCCTGTGCTGTCCCTCCAGCCTTCCAAGCATGATGTTCTTTTCCAA
>NW_006399762.1:5842319-5843542 GCF_000299155.1 Elephantulus edwardii
GGCTTTGATTAGGTCTTCAGTTCTTTCAACTTGAGAAACACAAAGTATGTTCTTCTCTTTTGGCTTTCCAACTCCAGATCCTTGTACCTTTCATTGCAATACTTTGTTTTCTTGAGCTGCCCTTTGAAATCTTCTCTTCAGCTCTCTAATTTCAATAGTAAATGTTAAAATGTTAAATCTCAGTAGCAAGAAATCAAAAATCATCACTACTGTACCAATAGAACATCAAGAAAACAAAACTACTCACTAGTAAAAAAAACGGTAAAATCATAATCAAGAAGATTGATGTCAACAATTTCATTTTACTTGGATCTTCAATCAACAGGCAAGAAATAAAAAGACATGTTGCATTGGGAATATCTTGTTGTCAAAGATCTTTTCAAAGAGCGAAAGAAGAAATATGTCAGTTTAAAGTCTAAGGTGTACTTCTTCTTCCAAGCCATAGTATTTTACATTGCTTCCTATATATCTGAAAATTGGACAGGGCATAAGGATAACAGAAGAAGAATAATCTATGTCTTTGAATTTTGGGTTGGAGGAAGAGTATTAAACATATCATACACTGCTAAAACACCAAACAAATCTGTCTTGAAGAAGTACCTAGTGCTCCTTAGAAGCAAGGATAGTGACAGTTTGTCTCACTTACCATAAGCCTATGTTCAGGAGGAACCAGTTCCTAGAGAGAGACATCATGCTGGGTCAATGAATGAAAGAAAGAGAGACACAGAGACTAACACCAATGGCCTTGATCAGGACAGGGATTGTCAAGATGGTGTTGGATAAGGTGAAGTTCAGATCTGTTGTTCCTAGGGTTGCTATGAGTTATAGTCAAGCTGGAAGCACCTAATAGCAATAAGAACAACTCTTAAGTCACCTGATCCTCAAAAGGTGTAAGTAAGATTCATTTTTACTTAAGAGGGGGGGAAGGGAAAAAAATTAATAATTAGAGTATAGACACAGAAAGTTAGGTGAAAGGAAATCTGTTCAAAATAAATGGGGCTAGATTAAAAAAAAAAAAGTCAATCCCCAAATAAAAGTAGGTGATCCAGGAAGTATTAAAAGAAGATGGAAGGAATATACTGAGTCATTGTATAGAAAGGAATTGGCAAGAAAAAAAAAAAAAGAAAGGAATTGGCAGATACAGAAGAATTTAATGAAATAACATATAAGCAAGAGCCTATGGTGATGAAGGAATAAGTTCAAGCTGCTTTGAAGGAAATAGC
>NW_006399762.1:5844997-5856642 GCF_000299155.1 Elephantulus edwardii
TGGCACATACAAGAACAACAATTTCCTGAATAGATGAAGTTTTGTGTGAGGTCATCACCACCCACCAGTTAATGTCTGTTTACTAAGAGGCCTGGCACTTCTCACTCCTGCCCTTCATTTCATTGCAAATTGAAGATGGAGAAATGTCAAAGTCTCCTTAGAGACATCTCATACAAGGAAAAGGAGTAGGCCAAAACTTATAAAGGAATTATAGTCAAGATTTTCATACAGCAATATTTGAAAAAATCATTCAGATATTTATTCATTTATACTAACACATGGGATTCTTATGGTTTGGAATTGGGAAGAGAGTGAACCAGGGTTGTAGTCTCTCTATATATATTGACTGTATTTGTGGAGGAAATTGTTGGAGAAGCTCAGTATTAGCAGTCAAACTAGGCCAGGAGCACACTGTGGGTCAGACCATCAATTACTCATATGTAAATTCAAATTCAGGCTGAAGAAAATGAAAATAAGTCCACAGGAACCAAGATATAATCTTGAATCAATTCCATCTGAATTTCATGATCATCTTAAGAATAGGTTTGAGGCATTAAACACCAACGATAAAAGATCAGATGTGTTGTGGGATGATATCGAGGATATTATCCAAGAAGAAAGGAAAAGGTAATTACAAAAACATAGGAGAAAGAAAAAATCAAAATGGATGTCTGAAGGGACTCTGAAGATTGCATGGAGCATTGAGAAATCAAATCTAAAGGAAAACATTTTGAAAGAAGCGAACAGATGATTTCTAAGGGCAGCTCGGGAGGAAAAAGCAAAGTATCATAATGGAATGTGCAGAGAGCTGGAACTGCAGAATAAAAAAAGAAAAAACTTGATATGCATTTCTGAAGCTGAAAGAACTGAAAACAAATTTTATTATGGTGTAGCTGTTAAAGTTATAAAAGGAAGATATTATAAAACTTACAACATGGCAAAATAATGTTGTTAATTTATTGACTTTTTAATAAATTTAACTTACTTTAAGACCATACATAGTAAATAAAGAAATCTGTATTTATTGGCTTGTTTCAATTAACAGATGCAGCCTTGGATGCACTCACCAGTTTATGCCAGGAAATTTGGAGGACGGCTGGCTGTCTGACCAAGCGATTGAAAGAGCTCCATAGTTGTTCCCATTCCCAAGAAAGGTGAAGCAACTAAACGTGGAAATTACAGAACAATAGCATTATTATTGCTATACAGAGGTAACTTGTGGTTGCTGTGATGCGAAATCCTGTGACACTGATGTGCCAAATGTGATAGTGGTTACCCATGGGCAGTGTTTAGTGGAGCTTCCCAATTAAAACAAGCTTGGAAGCAGGAGTGGCATCCACTTTTGAAATGGCTTATCTCCGGAAACTCTATGAACAGTGCTCGAGTCTTTCATTCATAGGGTCACAATGAGTCATCTACAACTCAACAGCACATAATAACAATAACAATGACAACATAGAGAGAGCTTACGTTGGCCTAGTGGATAGAAAGTTATGCTACCAAGCCCAAGGTGGGTGGGTGATTTTAATCTGTGACACTCAGGCCTGGTTTAAATTGTTTTTTGTCAAACATTCTTCTATATGGTATGGCACTGGTCTGTGCATTGCTGTACAGAGGTAACTCATGATTGCTGTGATGCTAAACACTGTGACACTGAGGTGACAAATATGATAATGATTACCCATGGTGGACAGTGTTTGGTGGAGCTTCCCAATTAAAGCAAGCTTGAAAGCAGAAGTGGCATCCACTTCCAAAATGGCTTGCCTCTGGAAACTCTATGAACAGTGCTCAGGTCTTTCGTTCATTTGGTCGCTATGAGTCATCTACGACTCAACAGCACTTAAGAACAACAACATCACTGATATCACATGCAAGCAAAATACTGCTTAAGATCATTAAAAATAATGACTGGAACAACACCTAGGTAAGAAACTGCCAGAAGGTCAAGCAGGATTTAGAAGAGGCCATGGCGCCAGAGATATCAGTGCTGATGTCAGATGGAACCTGGCTGATAGTAACGAAAACCAGAAGAAAGTGTACCTGTGCTTTATTGACTATGCAAAGGCATCTGACTGTGTGGATCAGGACAAATTGTGGCTGATGTCGAGAAGAATGGGAATCCCAGAGCACTTGATTATGCTCATGAAGAACCTATACCTGGATCAGGAGGCTGTTGTGTGAACGGAGCATGGGAGCACTACATGGTTTAAAACTGGGAAGGGAGTATATTCTCTCTCCATACATGTTAAATCTATATGCTGAGCAAATTATCAGAGAAGTTGAATTCTGTGAAGTGGAATGGAGTGGAGAGACTCATCAATACCCTGTTATGCATATGACACAGCTTTACTTGCTGAAAGTGAGATGGACTTGAAGCATTTGTTGCAAAATATCAAGGAATGTAGCCTTCAGTATGGATTGCATCTCAATATCAAGAAAACAAAGATTATTACCACTGGACCGAAAAGCAGTGTCATGATGGATGGAGAGATTAAACTGTCAACAGCTTCATCTTGCTTGGATCCACAAGTAACACGTAAGGACATAAGGAGAAAAAAAAATGCACTGAGAAAATCCACAGTTCGGGACCTTTACAAATTATTGAGGAGTAGTGATGTCAGTTTTAGGACTAAGGTGCATCTGATTCGGGCCATGGTCTTTCCAATTACTAGCTATGCATGGGAGACCTGGAAAATGAATAAGGATGACAAAAAAAAGAATTGATGCCTTGGAGGTATGGTGTGGAGAAGAACACTGACCATACCATGTATGGCCAAGAGAACAAATAAATATGTCTTGGAAAGGATGCATCCAGAGTGCTCTTTGGAGATAAGAATGATGAGGCTTCACCTCACATACTTTCAATATGTTGCTAGGAGGTGCTATTCCTTGGAGAAGGACATGATGTTGGGAAGGATGGTGGGTCGGCGAAGGAGAGGAAGACCCTCAACCAGGTGGATTGACAAAGCGACTGCTTTGTGTGTCAGGAAGTGTAAAGATGATACAGAGTATATAAGGGTTCAGATCTTTTGTGCATAGAGTCACTATGAGTTGTACCAAACTTGACAGCATCTAACAACAACAGTACTAAACCATGGCATTCTTCAGACCGTTGGAACTTTCTGTATCTCAGAATTGACTGCACAAAGATGATTCTAAGAGTATAATACCTGATGCAAAATAGTTTGTGCTTATTTTTCTAGACTATTGTTTGGTTTTAAGTATTAATAACATAAGTAGTGCATTCTGCAGAAGGTCAAGGACTTCAGCCTTCAATACAGATTGAAGCTCAACATCAAGAAAACAAAGATTCTCACCACTGGGCCAATTGGCAGCATCAGTATGGATGGTGAAGAGATTGAGATTGTTGTTAAGAGTTTTCGTTTACTTGGCTCCACAGTCATCACTCTTGGTACCAGCAGCCAGAAAATCAAGAGATGAGTTGCATTAGGAAAGTCAGCTGTCAGGGAACTCTCCAGAATACTGAAGAGCAATGACATCAGGCTTTAGACTAAGGTGTACATGATCTGGGCTATAGTCTTCACAATTGCGTGCTATGCATCAGAGAGCCAGACTGTGACTAGGGATGATAGAACGAGAATAGATGCCTTTGAGCTGTGGTGCTGGAGAAGAGTGTTGAATATACTGTGGACTACCAGGAGAACAAAGAGGTTTGTCCTGGAGAGGGTGAAGCCAAGCTTCTCCTTGTAGTCAAGAATTCTGAAGCTTCGTCTGACATACTTTGGGCATGATGCAAGTAGGGACCAGTCCTTGGAGAGGGACATCATGCTTGGGAGAGTGGAGGGGCATCACAAGAGAAATAGACCCTCGATGAGATGGATCAATTCAGCGATTAGAGTAGGTGTAGAGGAGTAGGTGTTTCAGAGACAGTGAGGTTGGCATAGGATAGAGCAGGATTTAGGGCTCTTGTATTTAGGGTTGCTATGAATCACAAGCGACTCAACAGCACGTAACAACAACAACAACAAGAAGTACAATCTTGCTGAAGATTATTAAAAACAGCTAAAGAGTTGGACAGTGACTAAGGAGGATAGAAGGAGGATTGATGCCTTTGAGCTTTGGTGCTGGAGAAGAATATTGAGGGTACCATGGGCTGCTAGGAAAACGAACAGATTCATCCTGGAAAGGGTTAAACCAGGCAGTTTCCTGGAGGCAAGGGTTCTGAGGCTCCGTCTAACATACTTTGGACATGTTGTAAAGAGGGACCGGTCCCTGGAGAGGGACATAATGCTTGGTAGGGTGGAGGGACAGTGCAGGAGGGTTAGGCCCTCTATGAAATGGATTGATTCAGTGACTGGGGTAATCGGGATAGGTGTGTCGGAGACAGTACGATTGGCACAGGACAGAGCAGAGTTTAGGGCTCTTGTACGTAGGGTCGCTTTGACTCGCAAGCGACTCGACGGCACATAACAACAACAGAACAGTATTGACAGAGAACTGCCCGATTTCAAGTTAGATTTAGAAGAGGCCATGGTAGGGGCATAATTGCTGATGTCAAATAGATGCAGGCTGAAAGCAGAGAATACCAGAATGAAGGCCGTTTGTGTTTTTTGACTATGCTAAGACATGTGCCTGTGTGGATCATAACAAATTATGAGTGAGTAGAATGGGAATCCCAAAACACTTAATTTGCCCATATAAAACCAAAAGCAGATGAAGTAACTGTTTTCTGAACAGTTAAGGAAGCATCCCCTGGTTTAAAATCAGGAAAGATGTGCATCAAGACTGTGTGCTTTCTCTATTTTTCTTGCATCCATACTTTGAGTGAATCATTTGAGAAGTTTAACTTTATTGAGAACAGTGTACCATCTTGATTGAAAGAAGACTCATCAAGAATCTGTGTTATGCACTACTTTGTTAGACACTACTTTGCCTACTTAAAAAGAGAAGGACTTGAACCACTTGCTGCAGAAGATCAAGGATTATAGCCTTCAATATGGACTACATCTCAACATCAAGAAAATAAAAATTCTCATCACTGGGCCAATAGGCATCATCATGATGCATGAAGAAATATTGAAATTTTCAATGATTTCATCTTACTTGTATTCATCATCAGATTTGGTTGCAGCTGTCAGAAAATCAACAGACATGTTGCATTGGGAAAAGCTGCTGTCAGAGATGTTTCCATGGTACTAAAGACCAAATATATCCATTTAGACAAAGGTTCACCTGATCCAAGTCATGGTCTTTTCAATTACTATACACCTGTAAGTTAGACAATGAAGACAATGAATAAGGATAACTAACAGAAGAAGAATCAATGCCTTTGAGTTGTAGTGGTGGAGAAGAGAATTAAATATCCCATGGGCTTCCAAAAGAACAGATAGGATTTGGAGAAAGTGCAACCAGTGTGCTCCTTAGAGACAAGGATGGTGAAAGCGTCATGTTATATACATGACCTGTTGTTAGCAGCCCTCATCCTTGGAAAAGAATATTGTGCTGAGAAGAGTATATCAGAAAAATACAGGAAGACTTTTAACAAGCTGGATTGGCATAGTTGGTGCAAAGATGGACTAAAATATGTCAGAGATATTGAAGATAGCACAGGATAGGGCAGATTGTTTATAGGGTCACTCACTGTAAGTTGTGGTCAACTTAAAAGCACCCAATAACAACACTGTTTGACATGTTTGGGCTCTGATAGTATAATTTATAGGGAATTGCACTGGTAATTCAAAAGTGTTGCCTCTCTGATACTTGGAATCTACCAGCAGCTTTGAGGGAGAAAAATAGAAAGCCATCTCTCACAGAATTTATAACCTTAGAAACCCAATGGAAAGTTACTTCTGACTGAGTTCCAACTTAACAGCCATGAGTAAGTGATCACGTGACTCAAAGGTAACTTTTTGAAACTAGTTTTCTCAAGGCTCAAATTTCAAAAGAAGATCTCAGAGAATTGCCTTGAGTGGGTCTTCCTATCCCCAAATCCCAGAAATTTAGAAACAGAATCATTGAAACATTTTTGGTATGAATTATTTTCTTTAATTAATAAATGGCAGAGATAGAGATAGCTTGTCTAGAAATCAGATAAAAGTTTGGAATGACAGCAGAAGAAATCAGCTAAATAGGTAAAATGGTATGAAAATTAAGTAACACTGGACATAAATTGATTGTTATAAATTACTTTTTTGATATATTGGGGTTTTCCTGACCAAATCATATTATAGCTGAGGCAGGAAATATGGATTATTTTATTAGATTCAACTTCAGGAAGATCATGAAATTAGGAAATGGAAATTAGCTGAATTTTGGAATGCTGACGTGGGGCTTAGCATAAATGACACCATCTTCGTATCTTGAGATTAATATATTCAATTTTATAGGTTGTTGTTGTTATCATCATGTGCTCTCGTGTTGCTCACAAGCAACTCATGGTGACTCACGTGACTCATGGCGACCCTATGTACAGTAGCTCAGAATCCTGCTCTGTACTCTCCCAACCTTATTGTCTCTGATGCACCTACACTCATTACACCAGTCACTGAGTCAATCCATCCCATTAAGGGTCTTCCTCTCTTGCACTGTCCCTCCACCCTTCCAAGCATGATGTCCATCTCTAAGAACTGATCCCTCCTTTCAACATGCCCAAAGTGTGTTAGACTAAGCTTCAGAATCCTTGCTTCCAAGGAGCAGCCAAGTCTCACCCTCTCTAAGACAAACCTGTTTGTTCTCCTAGCCATTCATCATACATTCAATTACTCTTGTCCTGCACCACAGCTCAAAGGTATCAATTATCCTTCTATCATTCCTATTCATTGTCCCACTTTCTGATGCATAGCAAGTAATTGTGAAGACCATGGCCTGGATCAGGTGCACATTCGTCTCCAGACTAACAAACATTCTTGCTCTTCAGTACTCTGGGGAGGTCCCTGAAAGTAGATTTTTCCCAATGCAATTCATGTTTTTATTTCCCAGCTACTAGTACCAAGAAACAGTGTTGATTTTGGAGCCAAGCAAGCTGAAGCTTTTACCAATCTACATTTCTTCACCATCTATCATGATGCTGCTAAATTGGCCCAGGGATGGAAAATTTTCTTTTCTTTATGTTGGGCTTCAATCTACATAGAAGGCTGCAGCAAATGTTTCAGGTCCTCCTCAGCTTCAGCAAGGTTGTGTCATCTGCATAATGCAGATTGTTGATGGATATTCCTCCAATCCTGATGTCACATTTCTCTACATAGAGCCCAGCCTCCCAGATGATCTGTTCCATATATAAGTTGAAAAGGTATGGAGATAGGCTGCATTTCAGCAGTAGCACATTTGAATGTCTGAAAGCTGTATCTTCCTCAAATTCTAGAGAGGCTTTGTTGGTTTTTAAAAAAATATGATTGGATATAAAATCCATACACAATTTTAGAAGATCTTTGCTTTCCAGAGACATCAACCTGATTTCTGATGAGAGTCATAAATATCTTCAGAGTATATATTTAGAAGCTCTAAGTATTGTATTTACTGAAATTGCTTCCTATTATTTACAGAGAAAATGAGGGAGAACTAGTTTTAAAATCGTAAAATCTGTTTCATGTGGTTGAAATTATCAATTCTAAAGGAAAATGACTTTTAAAAGACCACTAATATTTACTTATTATACAATCAAATATTTTTAAAAGCTAATCTCTGCTTTTTATAATACTAAGATTGAGATTGTTCACAGCTTCAGTTTGCTCGGTTCCACAGTCAAGACTCTTGGCACCAGCAGTCAGAAAATCAAAAAGTGTATCGCAATGGGAAAGTCTGCTGTTAGGGACCTCTCTAAAGTAATCAGGAGCAACGGTGTCTCTCTGGAGACTAAGGTGCACCTGATACAGGCCATGGTATTTGCAATCGCTTGTTATGCATCAGAGAGTTAGACAATGACTAGGGAGGACAGAAGGAGAGTGGATGCCTTTGAGCTGTGGTAATGGAGAAGAGTACTGAATGTACCATGGACTGCCAGGAAAACAAACAGATTCATCTTGGAGAGGATTAAACCAAGCTACTCCTTGGAGGCAAGGATTCTGGGGCTTCGTCTGACATACTTTGGACATGTTGCCAGGAGGGACGGGTCCTTGGAGAGGGACATCATGCTTGGGAGGGTAGAGGGACAGCGCAGGAGGGGAAGACCCTCTATGAGATGGATTGATTTGGTGACTGGGGTAATCGGGATGCGTGTGTCAGAGGCAGTGCGGTTGGCGCAGGATAGAGCAGGGTTTAGGGCTATTGTGCATAGAATCGCTATGAGTAGCAAATGACTCGACGGCACATAACAACAACAACAACAACAACAAGTAGTTGCATATGGTTCAAATCCACCAACTTGTCCTCAGGAGAAAGATAGGCAATCTCTGCTTGTACTATTTACAACATCTGAAAACTCACAGAAGGTCAGCTATGAGTAAGTACCAATTCAATGGTACATATAACAACAATAACAACAGCAAGCACTTTGAAAACTAAGGTGTGTCTGATCCAAGCCATAGTTTTCTTCAACTGCTTCTTGTTCATGTGAATGTTGGACAAGAAGCAAGGCAGACCAAAGAATAATTGAAACTTCGAATCGTGGTGCTGTTAAAGAATATTAAACATTTCACAGACTGTCACTTGAACAAACAAATCGTTCTTAGAAGATATGCAGCCAGAATACTTCTCAAAAACTACAGTATTTTGGGTATATTGTCTGAAGGAGCTAGATATTAAAGAAATACATCATGGTTGTTAAAGTAGACGGTCAAGGAAAAGCAGGAAGACCCTCAATGAGATAGACTGACACAGTGGCTTGAACAATGGGCTCAAGCATAAAACTGATTTTGAGGATGACTGAAGACTAAGCATTCTATGTACAACAGAATTGTATTGTAAATATGGTTACTATGAGAGAGAACTGAGTTGATGGCATTTGGATCTACAATTGGTACACTGGTTCTAGCCACATTCAACAGGGAAAATCTGTAATCAGGGGCCACTCCAAATTATTTAGCAGTATTAATGTCAGTGTGAGTACTGTGCATCTGAGAGCTGGACAATTACTAAGGATGCTGAATGTCTTTGAACTGAGGTGTTGGAGAAGAGTGCTGATGATCCCATGGAATATCAAAAACAACTTGATGGCACCGGCACCTATCAACAACAATAACACATCAATATTAAATTATTATATTCTTGTATATAATTTCACCTAAAGATGAACAATTTCCCTAGCTGAACATTAAGAAATGAGATAACTTTGAGGGTGGTTATTTTATTGGTTTTTGCTTTTTTTTTAAGGTGGGTGGTAATTTTAATGTTTTAACACTTCTAGGAAAATGATGACAAAGATTGCTGAAAATCTAATAAAATGTCTGTAGTAGCTATTATTTGTAGCATTCTAAGTTGGTAAAACATATTTATTAGAAACTAAGTTATTTGGATGACACAGCATGTAATTCTATATTTTCCATCGTTCCTATAATGAATATGGAACATAAAAACCAATGTTTAAGGTGCTGGAGGTTGCTTACTGATACCATGCATGTGCCAGGTTGCTGCTGAGGCACTCACTAGGGAGTGACTCACTGGGGTGAGCAGCAAACTAGAATCTGAGTGAGTGGGAGCCCAAAATTCCAGTCCCATCTTTGCCAGCTTGTGCCCAGAACTCCGGGCCCAAAGCTGCTGACCCGTGCCCAGAATGTTGCTCCTGATGATCACTGGGAGCAATGCTGGAACTTGAGTGAGGTACTTTGTTGGGGGTCACTGCTGTTTTGCTGGCTCATTTGAGACACCTAAGGCTCAATCAGAAGGGAGTGAGACAGCTGGAGCTCGTTCTTGAAGGGAAAACCAAGGCTTCCTGGTTTTTCAATCAGATCTCCACACTCCGTCTTGCATCTCCTCACTGTCCAGTCCATCAGCTTCCTTTAGCCCAGAGCACATTGGGTCATGCTAGCTGTGGCAGTTGTCTGGCAGAGGAGGCTACTATCGCGGGTCTTTTCTCTTTCAAACTGAGAGAAACCCAGGCAGGGTAGCTGTCCCACTCTCTTCTGGAGTGGTGCCTTCAGATCAAAAACCTGCTATTGCTTCAAACATGAAAAACTCTACCACAACAAAGGCACATAAGAAGCAAGCTCAAAGCAAGATGTCACCCAAAAAAAGTGACACAGTATCAATGGATTTTCTGAAGCCAGAGAGTCTGATGGAACTTTTTGACACAGAATTTAAAAGAACAATGAGTGAATATTTTCAATGAGTGAAAGACAAACTTAAAGAATAACAGGATACCATAAGCAAAAATCAGAAAAAGCTTTAAAAAAATCCAAAACAATGCAGATAAAACAAACGAGGCATTAGAGGCTCTGGAAAAACAGGAAACCACACTCCAAAGTATAAGGACCAATGTTTCCGATGCTGTCAACACGATGGAGGATCACATGAACATGGTTGAAGAAATGGAACACAGAACCAGTGAAATAGAAGATAGAATTGTCACCACTGATCTGCTAGAACAAGAACAAGAATTTTTTAAAAAAGTGGGGATGGAGAAGAAAACCTAAGAATAATGTGGGACACCATCAAGAGAAATAACATGCGCATAATCAGAATATCCAGAATAGAAAGAAGCAAGTAAAGGCACTGAAGAAAGCCCAGGACTGGATGGTTTTACAAACTAATTTTATTAAACATTCAGAGAAGACCTGCCATCAATTCTACATAAACTATTTCAGAAAATAGAAAAAGATGAAATTCTTCTAGACTCATTCTATGAAGCAAACATATCCTTAATACAAAAACCAAATAGAAAACTATAGGCCAATATCTGTCATTAACATAGATACAAAAATCCTGAATAAAATCCTGGCCAATATAATCCAATGATAGATACATAAAAAAAATAATTCACCATGACCAATTGGGATTCATAAATGGTATGCAAGGATGGTTAAACATAAGAAAAACAATCAGTGTAATTTATCACATTAACAAAGCAAAAAACAAGAACCTGTCAATTGATGTAGAAAAGGTCTTTGAAAAAAATTCAACATCTATTCCTGATTAAAACACTCAATAAAATAGGAATAGAAGGGAATTTTCTCAACATAGTAAGAAGTATATACGCAAATCCAAGAGCCAATATTGTTCTCAATGGAGAGAAGTTAAAGGAATTCCCCTTGAGAACAGAAACTAGGTAAGGATACCTATTATCACCTCTCCTATTCAATATTGTATTAGAAGTCTTAATGATAGAAATAAGACAAAAGAAGGAAATAAGAGGCATCTAAATTGGTGAAGAGGAAGTAAAATTATCTCTATTTGCAGATGGTATGATTGTATACTTAGAAAACCCTAAAGATTCAGCAAGAAAATTCTTGGACATAGTTGACCAATTCAGGAAAGTGGCAGAATATAAGATCAACTTACAAACAATAAATTGGACTTCTCTACAATGATAAAGAGAGTATAAAACTGGAGCTAAGTGAGGTATCTCAGTCACAAAGGGACAAATGCTATATGGTGCCACTGTTGTAGAATGAGGCTGGCATTGGGGTGGGGGCAGGGCTGAGAAAAACTGGACGAAATATGTTTATGGCACTGAAGTCTATGGAGGAGAGAATAGTCTAAAAGTATTATATTTTAGGGCATTATTTTTATCGTAGGAGTATGCAATGAGGGTT
>NW_006399762.1:5857242-5859556 GCF_000299155.1 Elephantulus edwardii
TCCTTGATTTCAAATCGTAGTACTCTGCTGTGGTGATCAAGACAGCGTGGTATTGGTACAATGACAGACACATAGATCAATGGAATAGAATTGAGAACCCAGAAATCAGCCCATCTACCTATAGCCAACTGATTTTTGACAAGGAGATTAAATCAGTTAAGTGGAGAAATGACAGCCTTTTTAACAAATGGTATTGCAAAATTGGAAAACTATCTGCAGAAAACTCAAACAAGACCCACACCTCATACCATACACCAAAACAACTCAAAATGGATCAAGGACCTACAACTAAACCCAAGGACTATAAACTTCATCAGAGAAAAGCTTGGAAGAACCTTAAAAGCACTAATCCACAACTTGAGCAATCTTCCAAGCATTCTGAAAAACCTACAACAAGGAAAGGATAAAGTAGAATGGGACCTTCTAAGAATCAACATCCAAAAATATCCACAGACTGGGGCGAGGGGGGTGGAATATATGGTAATGACTTGTGTGATAAGGAACTTATATTTAGAATTTATAGAATACTTGAAGGCCACAACAAGATAAACAACCCAATTGCAAAATGGGCACAGGATATGAACAGACACTTCATCAAAGAATACATTTAGATGATGAACAAACACATAAAGAAATGTTCAAAATCCCTAGCTCTAAGAGAGATGCAAATTAAAACAACTATGAGATACCATCTCATCCCAGTAAGAATAGCAAAATTCAACAGAGCAGCAAACAACAAATGTTGGTGAAGTTGTGCAGAAACTGAAACCCTTATTCACTGTCAGAGGAGTGTAAAATGGTGTAACCATTGTGGAACGCAGTATAGCGCTTTCTCAAAATTTGGAAATAGAAATACCATTTGATTCAGCAATTCCACTACTGGGAATATATCCTGAAGAAACCTGAACTGCCACCAAAACAGATAAATGCATGTCTATGCTTATTGCTGCTTTGTTTACAATAGCAAAGAGTTGGAAAAAACCCAAATTTCCATCAATGAACAAATGGATAGAAAAGCTGTGGTATATTCAAACAATAGAATATTATGCAGCACTGAAAAACAAAGAATTCATGAAATATTATACAAAATGGGTGACCATGGAGGACATTATGGTCAGTGAAATAGCTCCATCACAAAAAAGACAAATACTGCATAATGCCACTGTTACAGAACAGGAAAGATGTGGGAGTTGGGAGGAAACAGAAAAGAGGTGATTATAATGTACATAGCATTTAAACAAACAAGGGAGACCACTGTACAAAAGGAATATATGATTAGGTGTTATTGTCATGACAAAAGTCCAGAATAAGAGTTACTTAGTAAAGGGTGGGGGGGCAGGGGGAGTGGAATGTATAACAACGAAAGAACTTTTTTTCCAAAGAAAAAAAATGAACTGGGCAGAAGGGGGGGACAGGGAGGAAAATGTGCAACAATGAATGAATGGAAATCCAAGTTATTTATGAACTTTCATTAAAAAATAAAAAAAGGATTAGTAAAATTGAAATATTCAATTTTATGTTTGTAAATGTGTGAATGTGAATTCCATTTTTTATAACTTCTTTGAGTAAACAGAAAAAATGGCTTAATTTAAGACATTCTAAATAAAACCCCGTAGTTGGGTTACATGTTAGGACAGTGATTGAATGGGTTTAAAATAATACTGGCATCCTGGACAGCTATTAAAAGACCACACTGTGTAGCATTTGTAAACTCCTCTTAGTTTTCTCTGTGAAAAAAGAGGAGTTGGGAAGATGGGAAAAGGAGTTAGAGCAATCTTGAGGCAAAGGTTAGATCAAGGGTATCTGAACACGCATCCTACTGAAAAAAAAACAAAAACGATAAATTTCTGGGGAAATGTATTCTTTAAATCTATTTTGTTCTGAAAGGGTTTTTTTACCCCCTTAAGAAAACATTGTTCAGCCTGCAGTCAGAGTTTCACACCACTTCCTGAGTTTGACATCAGTGATTGCCTTTATCGTTACAAATGTTGAGGCTGAAGGAACATTGGCAGACACCATATGAGTCTTGGCTAGTTTTCTCTAGGTTCAGATCTTAGTGTGGTTTATGAAATCCGCAGGCTTAGTAATGGACTTGCATGATTTAGAATTATAGAGATGAAAGGCAGAAATCATTGGGTTTTGACAATTAATTTATTAAAAATCCAATAATGTTACATTTATAACATATGAAATGTGCTTCATAGATGGTTTAAATTCATTCTCAAATCTTCATCATCAGATTAGTTCCATAAAGATACTGTGTTTTATGAATTTCAAGAGATTAGTAAGTAGACTCAAGAAAGAAATGGAATAT
>NW_006399762.1:5862331-5863381 GCF_000299155.1 Elephantulus edwardii
CTCCTTTGTATTTCCATACTTGATAGTTCTACCTAGGTTGCCCTTTCTGTTAATCTGCGTGTGTTCTGTTGTATTTCTTAGAGGATCAAATTTTCAAATGATTCTTTTTAGGTTGAGTATCATTAAGGCTAGATTTAATATCAGGATCTCATATTATTAGTGACATTATTATGATTTGAATTAATTAATATATTTTTGAAACATGAGTAGTTAAGCTCTTATTTATTGGTAAGACTTGATAAATGGTCCTTAAAATGTTTTTAATATCTTTTTAATTATTGCTTCTAGTACATTCTTTTGAGGCAGGAGTCTATGGCCAACTGTCATTAACACTTAATGAAGAAACCAAAGGGAGAAGACAATTTCAATTTCAAAGTATTAATTTTCATTATTAATCCTAACATAGTGAGACATGGTTAAGAAGATGTTATTTAAAGGTAGATTTTTTCCACACATGTAAAGATGTGACTGGGTGCTTTAAAATCCTTACAGGAAAAAAAGATAGATAATACTTAATTGTGTCTCTTCGAAGATAATGGTAATATTTAGGGGAAAATGTACAAAATACATAAAATTGCCTAGCCTATTGTAAACTATCAAATTATATATATGTAGATACATATAGAGATGACATTGTTGTTGTTGTTATGTGCTGTTGGGTACACTAAGACATGTTGTTGTTCTTGTTGTTGTTATTGTTAAGTGTCATCAGATCATCTGTGCCTCTTAGCAATTCCATGTGCAATATCTCTAAATTCCAACCTAGCTTAAGTGAATCTCGCTGCCTCCAAAACAGCTACTAGTATTACCGCAGTTACTTTGTCAATTCAGCATGATGTCCTTCTCCAATGACTGGCCACATGTCCAAAGTATGTGAGATGGAGCTTCAAAATCCTTGCTTCAAAGGAGAAACTTGGTTAACCCTCTCCAAGACAGACTTGTTTACTCTCTTGGCAGTCTGTGGTGTATTCAGTACTCTTTTCTAGAAACACAACTCAAAGGCATCTATTCTTCTTCTGTCATCCTTAGTCATTGTCCAGCTCTCTGATG
>NW_006399762.1:5866517-5867974 GCF_000299155.1 Elephantulus edwardii
TGTCTTTTTCAGTCTAGTCAGTTGTTCAGGTACTTAAACTCCAGATTTCTTAGTACAACCTGTTAAGCATGTCCAGGGCTACCTCTTTTCGTTGAAATCTGTCAGTTTGTATACCAAGAATTCCTGGAGCCTTGTTTGTTTTTTAGGGTTTTTTGTTTGTTTATTGTTGTTGTTTTTGCCAATTCCCTCAGAGCAGTTGAAACTTCTTCCTTCATCATCATCATCACTTTTTTATCATATGTTGTTTCATGAAATTTTTCTGAATCAACCAGTTCATTTTGGTACAGTGATTCTGTGTGCTCCTTCCATCTTATTTTAATGTTTCCTGGATCATTCAATATTCTGTTTATATAACCCTTGACTACTGCTACTCAAAGCTTAAATTTGTTCTTTAATTCCTTTAGTTTAAAAAATGTCTTTTTTCTTTTTCAACCCCAGCTCTTTGCACATTCCTTTGTAAACTTTGCTTTGTCATCCCCAACTGCTTGCTCTTTAAAATGTTCTGTTCAGCTTCCTAACCTCTTTATTTCTTCCCATTCCTTTGGTTTCAATTGGTGGTTTTGCTTCATTGCTTTTCAATGCTTCAAATTTGTTCATAAAATACTTTTGAAATTCAGATGGAATAGATTTAAGGTCATATTTTGGTTCTCATTAAAATTAAAATAATTCCTTTTCTTCAGCCTTAATTTGAGCTCAATTAGTACAAATGGCAACCCTATAAATGATGGACCTGAACTTGGCCCTATCTTGTGTCATCATCACCATCTCTAATATGCTTGAGCTGATTGTTATAGTCACTCTGTTATCTTACTGAACGTCTTCTTCTCGTTCTCTGATCATCTATTTTTCCAATCATGATATCTTTTTCCAAGAGCTAGTCCTTCCTGACAGTATGCCCAAAGTGTTTATTCAAAGTTACTCTGTGTGTGTGTATCAGTATAAGAATGTACACTGCATGAAACTATCATCAAGGCCTTTTATTTATTCTTTCTCTTTGATTGGCAATGGTGAAAGTGCTTGGGAGTAAAGATACTTAGATATAGTAATCACACATATAATAATTTTAAATTGACTGCATTTTATTTTGTTGAAGTTAGAAGAATAACTTAAGGAAATTGTTAGGGTCACATAATAAATGAATAAAGTTAACACCGTTGAAACACACTAGGTGATATTTAGACAACAGCTTCCTATTCTGTTTGGACAACAGGATATAGCCAACTATGAGATTAGTTTTTAATATTGTCTAAATTCTTAATCTATTTATCTAAGAGGGGACTTATTTTAACTTGATAAATGTAGATATCCTAGCTACTTAAACTGTATAATTTTCTGAAAATATAAATTACCAAAACTGGTTCAAAAATCAGTTGTGGTTGTTGTTATGTGTCATAGATAGAGTCGCTTGCAACTCATAGTTACCTTATGTACAAGAGCCTTAAACGCTGCTCTATCCT
>NW_006399762.1:5868899-5870237 GCF_000299155.1 Elephantulus edwardii
GACTCATAATGACTACGAGCAAAAGATATGAACCCTGTAATATCCTGCAGCATCCCCACACTTCCTGACACACAAGGGTCCACTGCAACAGTCACCATGAAAATCCACGTGGTTGAGAGTCTCCCTCTTCTTTGCCAACACTCTACCCTTCCCAGCATCATGTCCTTCTCCAAGGAATAGCACCTCCTAGCAACATGTTCAAAGTATGTGAGGTAAAACCTCATTATTCTTTCCTCCAAAGAGCACTCTGGCTGCACGATCTTCAAAATATATCTGTTTGTTCTCTTGGCTGTCCATGGGAGGTTCAGTGCTCTTCTCCAACACCACAGTTCAAAGGTGTCAATTATTTTCCAGTCACCCTTATTCATTGTCCAGCTCTCAGATGTATAGCATTTGAAAAGACTTTGGCCTCAATCAAATGCACCTTAGTCCTCAAACTAACATCATTATTCCTCAATAATTCAGAGAGTTCCCTAACTGCAGATTTTCGCAGTGCAAAGCATCTCCTTATTTCCTGACTGCTGGTACCAAGGGTGTTAATTGTGAATTCAAGTAAGATGAAGCTATTGACAGTTTCAGTCTCCTTTCCATCCATCATGACGCTGTCTTTCAATCTAGTGGTGAGAATCTTTGTTTTCCTGACATTGAGATGCAATCTATAATGAAAACGGCATTTCTTGATCTTCTGCAACAAGTGCATCAAGTTTTCCTCACTTTTAGCAAGCATGATTGAAGCAATATATTAATATTTAATATGGTATGCTATAATAACAATACAGTGATTGTTGTAAAGCAATCTCAACAGTTTAAATAGGTTTAAAGAGTGATTCAATCTTAGAAAGTCTCTTATTCTACTTATCTACATTAACAAATTATAGAGGATTACTGATGTCAGTTTGAGGTCTAAGGTCACCTGATTCAGGCTGTGATCTTTTCAGTTATTTGCTGTGCATCTGAGAGCTGAACAATGATTAAGGAGGACAGAAAAAGAATTGATGCCTTTAAACTGTGGAGTTGGAGAAAAATGCTGAAGACCCCATGGACAGCCAAATTAACAAACATATGTCTTGGAGAAGGTGCGGCCAGAGTGTTCCTTAGAGGCAAGGATGAGGAAGCTTCATCTCATATACTTTGGGCATGTTTTTAGAAGAGGGTATTCCTTGGAAAGGAACATCATACTTTGTATGGGGAAGAAGTAGGGAAAGGAGGAAGATCCTCAACCAGATAGACTGACACAATGACTGTAGCAATGGGCTCATGTATATCAGAGATTGTGAGGATGGCACAGGATTGAATGGGGTTAGACTGGTTGTTCATTGGGTCTCTATGGGTCATACT
>NW_006399762.1:5872667-5894203 GCF_000299155.1 Elephantulus edwardii
TCAAGTTTGTCTTTTATCCATTGAATATATTCAATCATTCTTCTTTTAAATTCTGTGTCAGAAAGTTCCATCAGACTTTCTGGCTTCAGGAAATCCACTGATACTGTGTCACGTTTTGGCGGTGTACTCATACAATATTATTCAAAATGGGTGGCCCTGGAGGACATTATGCTGAGTGAAGTATCACAGTTCCGAAAGGACAACTATTGCATGGTGCCACTGTTGTAAAATAGGACTGGCATCGGGTTTGAGGGAGACTGAAAAAGATGGGTTCAATAATGTATATTGCATTGAAACAGATGAGGGAGAAAAACTGTTTAAAAGGGATATGTGATTAGGTATTTTAGTTATGACAGGAGTCCAGAGCAAAGGCTGCATAGTGGAGTGGACCCAGGGGAGGGATTGTAAAACAAGGAAATAATTTTTCTTTTACTTTTCCAAGAGGGTAGTATACCAGGAGAGAAGATTGGGATGGGAGAAAAGTGCAACAATTAATGAATGGTAATCCAAAGTCTCTCTAAATTTTCGTTGAAATTAATAATAAATTTAAAAAAATAATGAAGAAACATTTTTTATTTCATAATGAATAGAAACAAAAATTTGACGTTTATTATACTTGAGATTCGAAAGGTGGCATGTTATTCAGAGGTCAATTTGAATCCAACTACCTGCATTTAAATGTGGATCCCCTACATTCTAGAGGTAGGGTTTACGTCTCTGTTACTATGGAAAAAGGAAGAGGATATTATCTGCTTTCTTGCTTTTCCCTTGTCTCTATTTAAAGAATCCTCTCTTCCCCTAGCACTGAACCCTCTTACTAGCCTTCACTTCCTATCTTTCACTGACTCCCCTGATTTCCAAGTATAAAAAAGACCAGGGCCTCCTACCACATGCCCAAAGTATGTGATTGAAGCTTCACCGTCTTTGCCTCCAAGGATCAACCTGTTTGCCCTTTCTCCAAACATATTTGCTTGTTCTTTGGAAGTCCATGGATTATTCAATATATTTCTCCAACACCACACCACAAAGGCATTGATTCTTCTTCTGTCATCCTTCATAACTGTTCAACCTTCAGATGCATAGCAAGTAGTTAAAAAGGCCATTACTTGGATCAGGTGCACCTTATTCTTTAAACTAACCTCCCAGTTTAGAAGTAAGAAGGTAGGCTGAAATCCCAAAGCCATGAAATTCACCAGCTTCTCTGAAGGAGAAAGATGCACAATCTCCCACCATGTAATTTGCTGCCTCTGAAACCCCCTGGGAGGATCAGCTATGGATCTGTTACAAATTAGATGGAAAAAACACCAAAGCTTACCATATTTACATGCCCCAGCACACTCTTAGTCATATTGCAAAAGTCATCACTAGTGGGTAGGAAAACAATTTTGATAACTCGTTCATTGTACTACATATTAAAAAAAAATGCATGCAGCTTGACCTTAAGAAGGCATTTATCTAGTTAGTTCTTAGCTATAATGGCATAAGCACTGCGGCCTCATCTTCATGGCTACTCTCAGAAGGTCATACAACATTATTACCTCTGCATAAACCTGGCACTTGAAAACTGTTTCAGACAACTCAAAACAGGAATTGTTATCAAAGTTAAATGTTATTAGGAAGAAACACCCTGGGATGCCTATATTAGCTGAAAAACAAACTACATAAGTAAATTGAATTCTTGTCCTTATGGCTGTCCTTCTTGATCTGAATTTAATTGTCTTAGGGGGAAAACACTGTGCTAGAAAATAAAGGTAGTTTTATGCACTATATCATGTAAAGTGGGGGACAGCTTGTGATTAGAGCAGGCTTACAGGTTGTTTCCTCCTTCAGAATATCAAGGAGTTATGAAGGTCTTCATTATGGATAACGTCTCAACATCAAGAAAACAAAACCCCTTACCAATATCATGAGAGATAGAGAAAAGATGGAAATTGTCAACTATTTCATCTTACATGGACCCACAATTAACATTCTTAGTACCAGAAGCCAGGAGATGAGAAGATGTATCATACTGGGAAAGTCTGTTGTGAGGGATCTCTCCAAAGTCTGGAAGAATAATGATGGCTATTTAAAGGATAAAATGTTCCTAATTCAAGCCACCTTGGAAGGAGGAGTGGCATCCACTTCCGTAATAGCTTGCCTCCGAAAACCCTATGAACCTGGAGAGAGGAAGAAAGGCACCCAAGCGCAGAGGACTCTCCTTCATAGGGTCGCTATGAGTCACCTGCAACTTGACGGCACTTAACAACAATTCAAACCACAGTTTTTCCAGTCACCTGTGGTGTATCTGAAAGCGGAATAATCATTACAAATGATCGAAGAACTGATGCCTTTGAGTTATGGTGTTGGAGAAGTGTGGAATATAACATAGACTGACAAAAGGAAAAAAGATACGCCTTGGAAAATGTTCAACCAGAGTGCTCCTGGAGGCAATGAAGACAAGCCTGCATCTCACATATGCTATTAGAAGAAGCTATTTCTTAAGAAGGGACATCATGCTTGCAAAGGTGGAAGGTCAGTAAAGGAAAAGAAGACCCTTCGAACCTTAAGTTATCCTCATTGGCTGATGCAATGGTCTCAAGTGTGTTGAGAATAAGAATGGCTCAGGACAGGCCAGGGTTCAGATTTGTTGTTCATAGGATTGATATGAGGCACTGTTGTTGTTGTGTACCATTAAGTTGGAACCAATCCATAGCTGACCACCTCTGAAGGGTTTTCAGAGGCAATTAATCACATGGGAGGAGATTATCCATCCTTCTCTTGCCGAGTGGTTAGTGGATTCAAAGACTACCTTGATCTCTCCATTATATTTGATGGACAGTCAAATATGATGATCAATTTCTCCTAACAACAATATTCATTGTTAGAAACAATCCAATGAAAATGTCTTTCATACAAGGTCAAACGGTCTTATCTATTGTATCACTGAAGAGCGTAATCTTAGCTTTAGTTTACAGTCTGATCTTTAATTCTTAGTGTTCAATGCTTCAAATCTATTCTTAAGATGATTTTTAAATATATATGGGATAGACTCAGGGTTGTGTTCTGGGTCTTATGGACTTGCTTTAAATTTTTTTCAACTTTAATTTCAACTTGCACCTAAGTAATTGATGGTAAATTCCACAGACAGCACCTAACTTCTAGTAATGAGCTTCTCTAGCCATTCTTTCCACAGATACACTCAATCTAATTCCTGTGCAATCCATCAGATGAAGTCCATTTATATAGACACTGTTTATGCTTCGCAAAAAAAGGAGTTTGTTATAAATAAATCACTGAATGAACAAAAATTCAATCATTCAATCTCCAGCCTTATGCCTCTCCCTAAATCCATAATTTTCAACTCACAATTCTTCTGAATTGTTTCCAACATTTGCATTCCAGTCAACTTTAGTTGCTTGTTTGGTCAATTGTAGGCCAAAAAATGCTGTGTGAGTGTTGTTATGTGTTGTTGAACCAATTGCAAATTATAGCTACCCTATGCACAATAGCTCTAAAATTTGCCCTGTTCTGAACCAATCTCACTGCCTCTCACACACTTGCCCCCATTACCTCAGTTAATGTCTCAGTCCATCTCATTAAGGGTCTCCCTCTTCTGCACTCTCCCTCCACCCTTCCAAGCATGATGTCCTTTTCCAAAGACTGGTCCCTCCTGGCAACATGTCCCATGTATATGAGACAGAGCTTCAAAATCCCGCCTCCAAAGAGCAACTTGGCTTCACCCTCTCCTGGACAGATCTGTTTGTTCTCTTGGCAGTCCATGGAATCTTTAATGCTTGCTCCAGCACCATAATTTAAAGGCATTAAGAATGCCACAATTTCTTCTTATTTGACTTAGATGTTGGTGCAAATAGTTGAATAATAGTTGTATTAACTAGATCACCCTTGTATGTCTGTGAATAGTATCCTATTACAGTATTGTACTTCAAAATAATAGATCTTGGAATAATCTTTTTTACTATGAATATAACCTCATTTTTCCTCAGTTTTTCATTCCTGATATAGTAGATAACATAATTGTCTGGTGGCTCATGCCAGTTCATCTCAGATTGCTAGAATTTTTATTTTCATACATTCCATTTAATTTTTTTATAACTTCCAATTTTCCTACATTCATATTTCATACATTCCTATTTCAGTTATTAATGATGTTTACAGTTGTTTCTATTCATTTTTAAATATATTTTTTAAATATCTTTCTCTCTAGGGATCTTACCTCATATTGTGTCTAACAGCAGTCCTCTGAACTATTCATAGGGTTTTCAAAGGCCAATTATTTCAGAAGTGGATAGCCAATCTTTCTTAGTTTGTCTTATTCTAGATGCTCTGATGAAAGCTGTTCATCATGAGCGACCTAGTATTAAGTCTTCTAATATCAAAGGAGCCAGCTAGTTATATTAGTACTGTACTCAGAAGGGCAAACTATAAATTAGTAAGCACTTTTTCTTTTTTGAAAGTGAGAACTTAAGGTTCTTGCTGCGAAAGATTCAAAGACTATAACATATGTTACATCTCAACATCACAAAAACAAAAATCTTCACCCTGGGAAAATAGGCAACATCATGATAAATGGAGAAAATATTTAAATTGCCAACTATTTCATCTTGCTTGGCTCTACCATCAAGAACTTTGATATAAGCAGTCAGGAGATCAGGGGATGTGTAGCATTGGGAAAGTCTACTGTCAGGTTCTCTCTATAGTCCTGAAGAGAAATTGCGTCCATTTACATTTGAAGTCCACAGGATTCAAACTGTCTTTTCAATCACCTGCATGACATCTGAAAACTGAACAATAAGAATGAAGAAGAAGTGATGCCTTTGAGTTGTGGTGTGGGAGAAGAGTACTGAATATCCCATGGACCTCCAAAAGAACAAACAAGTATATCTTGGAGAAAGTGCAACCAGAATATTCCTTGGAGGCAAAGATGGTGAAGCTTCATCTCATATATATTTGGACATGTTGTTAGAGAAGCTATTTCTTGGAAAGGGACACCATGCTTGGAGAAGTGGAGGGTCAGCGAAGGAAAGGAAGATCCACAATGAGATGAATTAATACAATGTCTATAGGCAATGGGCTCAAAAGTGTTGAGGATGATAAGGATGGTGCAGCATAAAACAGAATTCATATCTATTGATCATAAAATTGCTATGAGTCATATTTGACTCAAAGACACTTAACAACAATAATATAGTTTCCAGGCTGGAGAGGTAAACATCAGTAAAGGGATTTTGCTTGAAAAGGACTTCTTTTTTAGTTGTTTTTCTAGACAGGGGACTTCAGGGTGATAAGAAATTTCTCTTTCAATTGTCCTTCTAGACTAAGAAGACACATCTTACTTATAAAATGTTACTTTCTCAGCTCCAGTTCTATATTCTCTTTGTCACTGTAGAGAAATCCAATTGATTTTTATATGTTGTAAAATGGAACTGGCATTAGGGTGAGGGAAGACAGAGAAGTAGGGGAGGAATGATGTATACTACATTGAAACAGATGAGAGAGAGAACTGTTTAAAAGGGATATTTGATTGGGTATTATTGTCATGTCAGAAGTCCGGAATGAAGGCTGCACAGTGGAGTGGTCTTAGGGGAAGGGATTGCATAACAATGAAAGAGTTTTTCTTTTACTTTTCAAGGAGAAGAGTGAATTAGGGGACAGGGGGTGGGCAGGGAGAAAAGTGCAACAATGAATGATTGGAAACTCTAAGTCTCTGTAAACTTTCATTAAAATTAATTTTAGAAAAAAGTTACTTTCAATCTCCTGATGTTGTGTGCTATTGAGTTGGAATCAACCCATGGCTGACCATTTAGCAGATTTTCAGAGGCAGTAAATCACACAAAAAAGGATTGCCAACCTCTTTTACTTATTGTCCATATTTCACATGTATATGAGATGATTTAAACTAAAGTGATATAAATTAAATACATCTTAGTCCTCAGGGTGATAGTTTTGTTCTTCAACACTTTTAAGAGGTCTTTTGAAGCTGACAACATCAATCTTTCTTTGTTTACCATGATATTCCTTATTGTTCATTGTGAGAGGTTTTTGTTGTGGTTGTTTTTATCTATAGTCCATACTGACATATACTAAATGAATACAGATTTCCTTCCATTTCCATTCAGTGAGACCTCAAAAAGTATGATGGTGCTTACGGTCTTTTTACAAAGGTTCCCTCATCTGTAAATTCACAGAGAATTCTATGTTCAATCTCTTTCCAAGGCATTTGACCAGGCATACTGGAGAAAATCCAAGCTCTAAACTCTAACATGATACATGAACCTGTATATAGTCTTGATTTCTCTTTAAGAGCTTTATCTGCCAGTCTTAAAATACTTTGTTTTTTGGTGAAAGGAAATGAAAATTATTATACTAATTACCTTAGGAAACTAAAGAAGCAAAGGTCTTTGAAAAAACATTTTTTTGCTTCTTTGACAAATATTTCTAGGCATAGTAAAATTAAATATCACATTGTAAAAAGATAAAGTGCTCCCAATTGGGATATTATTTTCTAAATAATCCTGTTGATATTCCCAGTTTGGATACCAAATCGTAACTCACTTAGAGGTTTGTTACTATAGTAAACTGCCAGAGCTGTTTTACGGAGGACAGAAGAAACCCAGACTGAACTTGCCCAATTAAACAGATTAAATTCTAGCTGTGAATTCAGCCCAGGGCCATGCATTATTGTTTTACTACAGAGTAAACATAAATTTACCAATGCAATGAAGTTTGCAGCTGGTGAAAGTCCATGATTTTCCCAGTGGAAATGTTTATTTATTTAACTCTGATTAGAAAGTTGAAGAGGAATCTAATGCATCTAAGGTAAAAAAAATGAAGAAAACATCTGTAACTTAAAAATAAACTTTTGGGAATAAATTTACTCTTGGTTATTTGTGAACACTATTAATTTGAATTAGATGCAAGTGTTTGAGGTAACTAATCTCATAGAAAAAGAAATATCATTTAAAAACTAGACTGTACCAGAGAGCAAGCAGCAATGGAGAGAATGTATCTAGAGAAGGTATGGCTTCAAAAAATCATACCTACGAGAGTTCCAAATGCAGTTATGGATGTAAAAGAAAAATTCTATTTTTTTTTTAAAAAAGAACAACAATTGTCTGGAAAGAAGAAAAACAAATTAGTATTTGTAAAATCAATAACTTAGAGTAGGAAGAGGCAGGGCAGTTGTTTTATTTATAAAGATACAGGACTATGGCTTTTTCTTCAGTTTACTTAGTTCCTCATTGGGGGGAAAAGTAGTTCTTTTTATCAGAGCAACTTTAAATATCGTAAATTTTTTAATGCTTAATACATAAATAAACAAACAAAATCCCTCCAAGATATCACTATTCTGCAAAAATTACCACATGAGCTAAGTTGTTGGTAAGCATGCTATAAGGGTAATACGAAAAAAAAAAAAAAAGTTATGTCAGCATTGAAAGAATTTTAAAAACCAGTTGTAAGCCTAAACATTTATTTACAGATTTTGAGATAATAGTTTATTATGAATGTTATTCTCTACCACTGGGAGAATTTATTCACAATATATGTAATAAAAATTATTATTAATGATTATTTTTTGAAAGAATTTTTTTTAGAAATATTTCTCTGAAGCATCTGAAGGGGTAAATAGTTATAGTTCCTTTCAAGAGTCATTACTACTTCTTGGGAATGTTGGAAGTTACAAAAGTTCTGCATGAAAAAAAAATATATGGACTAAAACTGCAGTTTTCTTTCTCATGACTTGCATGATGTCTTAATGCTTCACAAAGGCCAGACATCAGCCAGAATCAACTAACACTATTTGAACCAATATATGATATTGTGAGATTTTATTCAGAAGCCTTTCTCTGGAGTATGTAAATAAACATAAACACACATGTACTCCTTCAACAATCGAGTTTGAGAAATCAAAAACAAGTTCAAAATCACAGTAGATCCCAGATGTTGTAATAATCGCATCTGACTTACTCAAGACCTCTTCCATGAGAGGAAGGTAATGAACCTTCACAGATGGAACACTTGGGCCTCAAATCAAAGCAAATGTCTCACCCAGCAAGATATAGTGTTGCTAAGCGTACAGCAGGGCCCTGCGTCTCCAAGCTCAGACTCCTAGCAGCATGGCCTCAACCTTTTATTTACTGTTAAACCTTCATAGGAATCCCTTACGTCAATCAAATGAATCCTTCATCTTCTTCAGACATACCTAGTGTGCTCCTGCTACTTTCTCCAACTGAAATTCACTCTTTTCACTATGCTTTCTACCAGTTTTATTTATCCTTTGATAGCAAAAATTAAAACAGGCACAAAATTTCACCCATACTCACACACCTACACATAAACCTCCTACTTCCTCTTTGAAGCTCTCCTTAATCCTTCCAGAAAAAAAAAGAACTTTGCCTTATTTGAATACCAGATACACTTTTCTGTATTCCACTTTATTGTATATTAGTCTGTCTTGAGTTTTGTCATTAGATATTCTTCTTTGTATAAACTCTCAAACTTTACATTTATGGTCAAGTTCAAACTTCTAATGTCATAAGAAACTACCATATAAACAACATACAATATATAACGAACAACCATGTTGTTGTTGTTGTTGTTGTTGTTGTTATGTGTTGTTGGGTGGCCTGCGACCCATAGTAACCCTATGTACAGCAGCTCTGAGCCCTGCCCTATCCTGAGCAAGTCTCACTAATTACAACACACCAGTGGTGTCGGTCACTGTATCAATCCATATTATCTGGGGCCTTCCTTTTTTGCACCGTCCTTCCACCCTTCCAAGCATGATGTCCTACTACAAGGACCAGTTTCTTCTGGCCACATGTTCAAAGTATGTAAGATGAAGCTTCAAAATCCTAGCCTCCATGGAGCAACTTGGTTTTACCCTCTCCAAGACAGATGTATTTGTTTCCTTGGCAGTCCATGATATGTTCAAGACACCTCTCCAACACCACAATTTGAAGAGATCAATTCTTCTTCTGTCATCCTTGTTCAAATCTCTGAAGCATAACAAGTAATTGCAAAGACCATGGCTTGGATTAGGTGCACCTTAGTCTCTAGACTGACATCGTTGCTTTTCAGCACTCTGGAGAGGTCCCTGATAGTAGATTTCCCCAATGCAATTCATCTTTTGATTTCCTGGTTGCTGGTGTTACGGGTGTTAATTATGGAGCTCAACAAGCTGTAATTGGTAATAACCTCAATCTCTTCTCCATCTATCATGGTGCTGCCAATTGGCCCAGTGGTGAGAATCTTTGTCTTCTTGATGTTGAGCTTCAGTCTGTGTCAAAGACTACAGTCCTTGACTTTCTGTAGCAAGCGCTTCAGGTCTTCTTCAGTTTTAGCAAGCCAGGTTGTGTCATCTGCATATCATAAGTTGTTGATGAGTCTTTCTTCAATCTTGATGCCACATTCCTCCTCATAAAGTCCTGCCTCCCAAATGATCTGTTCTGCATACAGATTAAAAGCGTATGGGGACAGGATGCATCCCTTAAGCACTCCTTTCCTGATCTTGAATCATGCAGTGTTTCCTTGCTCTGTTCTAATGACCTGCCTCCTGGTTTAGGTTTCTCATTAGCATGACCAAGTGTTCTGGGACCCCCATTTTCCTCAAGGTTAGCCATAATTTGTTGTGATCCACACAGTCAAATGCCTTTGCATAGCCAATGAAACACAGATAGACATTCTTCTGGTACTCTCGTATAGCCTCTTTTAACAATATGCCAAAAAATGTGAGATGAAGCTTTGCCATCCTTGATCAGGATCACATTCATTGCACTTTCTCCAAGACATATCTGTATGTTCTTTTGACAGTACACGGAATATTTAGCGCTCTTCTCCAACATCACAGCTTGTAAGCATCAATTCTCTCCTTTCATTCTAACTCATTGTGTAGTTCTCAGATCCATCGCAGGTAATTGGAAAGACAGTAGTTTGAATCAGGTGGACCTTCATCTTTAAACTCACATCATTTTTTAAAGACTATAGAGATGACCTGACAGCAGACATTCCTATTGCTATCCTTCTCTTGGTTTCCTGACTACTGGTACCAAGGGTGTTGATTGTAGATCCAAGCAAGATGAAATTGTTGAAAATTTCAATCTTTTCTCCATATATCATGATGTTGTCTATTGGTCCAGTGTGAGGATTCTTGTTTTCTGGATGTTGAAATGTAATCCATATTTAAAGCCATAGTCCTTAGATTTTCTGCTGCAAGCTCCTCAGGTCCTCCTAGCTTTCAGCTAGCATGTTTGTTTCATCTGCATAACACAAATTGTTGATAAGTCTTTGTCTGATACTGTTGCCACACTTTTCTCCATTAAGTTCAACTTCTTTAGTGATTAGCTAAGACTACAGATTGAATAGGTATGGCAAAAGGATAGGAAGAAAAATATATTTAATGTTCAAAATATTGTTTTAGGATATTAAATTTATACCAGCCATAACACAATCCTATTGTTGAATCTTCCAGTCTAAATACTCGACTTCCACCACTATATCTAAATATATTCCTCCATTATTCATGGGATTTTCAAAGGCCTGATATTTCAGAAGTGGGTGCTCAATCTCCTTCCTAGTCCATCTCAATATGGAAGTTCCACCTACACCTGTCCACCATGGTGAACCTATTGGTATTTGAAATACCAATGCTATAGATTTCAGCATCACAGAAATTTGTAAGTTATTTCAGAATAGCAAACTAACAGACAAGTGCTGTACTCATAAAGGAGAATGATAAACAAGCAAGTATAAATAAGCTATAAAATAAGCAGCAGCAACAACAAAAATAAGCAGCAACATGCAAATCACCCCTCTAATACAACAAACTGACACCTGAGTGTTGTATATCTAAGGGCAAACCATAAAACAAGCAAACATACAGATGCCAAATGCAGTGTCTGTCAGAGCAGATCTATTTACCAGATGAGTTGTAAAAGGACATCATCAATGAAGCAAGTAAAAAGTTATTGCAAAGACAGAGGAGAAAGAGAAGACCAAAACTGATGTTGAGGGAGACTCTGGAAATTATACTATAACATTAAGAAGTCAAAGCAAAGGGAAGAAAATTTCAAAAGCAGCTTGATAGAAAAAGTGAAATATTTTAATAAAATTTGCAAAGAGTTGGAGTTATAGAATATGAAAAAAATGAGTCGCTTGACATTTCCCAAACTGAAAGAAGAGGAAAATAAATTCAAATTTCACGTTACAATACTGAAGGGTGCTGTGGGCAAACTCTTAAACAATGCAGAAAACATCAAAAGAAGATGGAAAAAATTAATAAAGTCACTGTACTAAAAAGAATTGGCTGAGATAAAACCATTTCAAGTAGTAGCATATGATCTAGAATCACTGGTAATTAAGAAAGAATGTCAAGTGTCACTGAAGTATTGGCAAAAAATAAGACCAAGTGAAATGACAGAATACCAGTTGACAAGTTTCAAACAAACAGATGCAGGCCAATGTATGCTTACCAGGTTGTGCCAAGAAATCTGGAAGGCAGATACCTGGACAACTGACCCAAAGAGATCTACATTTGTTCCTATTTCTAAAAAAAAAAAGAAAAAAAAATGTTTGAACAGAATGTGAAAATTACTGAACGGTATCACTAAAATCACATGCATGCAAGTAAAAGCTTGCTGAAGATTATTCAAAACAGGCTAGCACAATACAGGAACAGAGAATTGTAAAAACTCAAGACAGATTTAGAGTGGACTGCTACATGAGGGATATCCTTGCTGATCATAGGGGGATCTTGGCTGAAAGGAAAGAATGAATATTAGAAAGATGTCTATTTATAATGACAATTCAAAGGCATTTGACTGTGTGTATCATAAAAAGTCATGGCTAGTATTGAAAAGAATAAGAATGAATCCCAGAACACTTACATCAACTCATGAGAAACCTATACACAGTTGTTACTGTTAGGTGCTGTCAAGTTGAATACCACTCTTAGTGATCCTGTGAATAGCAGATCTAATCCCAGTCCTATCCTGTGCAGCCACCATCACTTGGGCCCATTGTGGCAGTCATTATGTCAATCCATATGACTAAGATTCTTTCTCTCCTTCACTGACCCTTTTTCTTTCCAAGCATGATGTCCCTTCCCTCTCCTAACAACATATCCAAGGTATTTGAGATGACACATACTTTATTATCCTTGCTCTGAAAGAGAACTCAGGCTGCACTTTCTCCAAGACATATCTGTTCATTATTTTTGCAGATCATGTGATATTCAGTAGTTTTCCCAGAATTATAACTCAAAGGAATCAACTCTTCTTCTGTCAACCTTATTCATTATCCAGCTCTCAGAAGAGTAGCAAGTGATTGAAAAGACATAGCCTGAATCAGGCACAATTTAGTGTTTAAACTGACATCATTGTTCCTCAGTGTTTTGGAGAGGTCCCTGATAGCACTTTCCCACCGAATTATGTCTTTTGATTTCTTGAATATCAAGAATGTTAATTGAGGACTTAAGTAAGATGAAATTGTTAAAAATTTCAATCTTTTCTCCATCTATCATGTTGCAAGGTGGGACCGGTGCTTGGAGAGGGACATCATGCTTGAGAGAGTGGAAGGACCGTGTAAGGGAGGAAGACCCTCAATGAGATGAATTGATTCAGTGACTTGGGTAATGAGGGTAAGTGTGTCAGAGACAATAAAATTGGCACAAGATAAGGCAGGGTTTAGGTCTGTTTTACATAAGGAAGTTATGAGACACAGGTGACTCGACAGCACAAAACAACAACAACAATCATGATGTTACCTATTGGTCTTGTTGTTGTTGTATACCATCTAGTTGGAACTGACCCATAGCTGACCCTCCAGCAGGTTTACAGAGGTAGTTAATTGCACAGGAGAAGATTGCCCACCCTTCTCCAAGGAGCAGGTAGTGGCCTTGATCCATGTGCCTTCAGGACTGCAGCTTCTTACCATTACTACCAGAGCTCCTATTGGTCTAGTAATGAGAAATTGTGTATTTTCAAAGTTAAGGCTATAGTCTTCGATCTTTTGTCACAAGCAATTCAAATCTTCCTCACTTTCAACAAGCAAGGTCATGTCATCTGCATAATGAAGGCAAGTGTTTTATTAATTAGAAAAATTTATTCCCCAAATACAACAAAGTGATAATTTGGTGTTGTACCTCTCATTGCAAACCACACATACACATATTATGTTACCAGATTGAGTGGAAATCTGCATAGATGTGGCATGATGTGATTCTAGGAGGGTGCTCAAGTGTTCTAGCTAGGACTCATGGCTGGTGCTCTTGGGTAACTTCCCACATGTTTAAGGTCACATGGAAGTCTGAGCTGAGTCCTTATTAGTGCTTCACACAAGGCCCAAGGGTCCAAATGACTTAATTCAAAAGACCTGCCTTCTTGGTCCCAACTACTTTAAGTAAGAGGCTACCATCTCCTAACCAATTGTTAATCAAAAAGACCTGGCCTTGTGCTTTTCAATCACTTGTTATGCATGAGAGGTGGACAATGAATAAGGATGGCAGAAGAAGAATTTATGCCTTTAAGCTGTGGTGTGGAGAGAATAACTGAACATCCCATGGGCTGCCAAAAGAACAAAGAAATTTGTCTTGGAAAAAGTGCAGCCAGTCTTTCAAAAGTAAAAGAAACACTCCCTCCCTGGGACACAATCCCCCCACACTGTTCCGGCCACCCCAAGTACATTCCACTATGCAACCTTAATTGTGGACTCTTGTGATAACCATAATACCCTATCATAACATCGATTTTAAATTATTCACTCCCTCATCTGGTGGGGGGGGGGAGGGCTGGGCGGGGAGAGAAGTGTAGAAATGAATGAATGGAAATCCAAAATCTCTGTAAATGATCATTAAAATTATTTTTAAAAAATTAAATAAAGCTTAAGAAAAAAAGAAAAAGTGCAGCCAGAGTGATTATTGGAAGAAAAGATGATGAAGCTTTGCATCACATGCTTTGGGCATATTACTAGGAGAAGTTATTGCTTGAAGAAGTATATCATGCCTGGAAAGGCAGAGGGGCAGCGAAGGAGAGGAAAACCCTCAACCAGGCAGTGTGACACAGTGACTTCCACAATGGGTTCTAGTGTGTCAAGAAATATGAGGATGGCCCAGGATAAGAGAGGGTTCAGATGTGTTGTTCATTGGGTTGCTATAAGTTGTACAACTCAATGACCCAATGGCACCTAACAACAACAGCATTGATTTATTACTTTAATCTCCTTGCTGCCTCAAATACCCAATGAACCTTACCTACTCCTTCACTCATCCTGTACTAAAGTCCTTTTTTTTTTACTGAGCACCTTTTAGCTTCTAGATGGGCACTTAAGCACTTGATCCTTTCCGTAAGATTGCAACCTGACTAGCCTATGGGACAGGTATACTCTGCTATACCAACTCATATCTCATCCTCTAGCAGGTTTTCAGAGAGTTGTAAATCACATGAAATGAGGTTGCCCATTTTTCTCCGAAGGAACAGCTAATGGATTCAAACTTCATGCCTTTAGTCAATTCAAAAACAATGCCTTTAAGCAATTCAAATACAATGTCTTTAGGCTGGTAACACAACTCCTCACCTAATAGGGCACCAGAGCTCATATTTTGTCATGAAGGATACATATGAGTTATAATTGAGTTAATAGAACACAATAACAGCAATTAAGCAATAGTATATTGAGTGATATAGAGTTGCACTCTCAACCCAAACATAGGCAATTCAAAACCACCAACTGCTCTGTGGGAAAAAGATTTGCAACTTACTGCTCCTAAATATTTTCTGGAGGATAAGCTATGAGTTGATTCTGACTCAACAGAAAACAATAACTATGTAGAAGGAGCTCTAGTGGCTTACGCATTAAGGGTTGAACTGTCATTCACAAGAGAAGCCGTTTGAATCCATAAACTGCTCCTTGGGAGAAACATAGGGTGTCTGCTTCCATCACAATTTATAACCTCTGAAACTCTATGGAAGGAGTGGATGAGTTGGAATGGATTGGGCAATAGTGGATTTAGTTAGTATTTAATGTTAAGTGTAAAAAAGATGGCTGTTCTTGTTAATGATGATTGCCTTTGAGTAGAGCACAACTCATAGCAACCCTATGAACAAAAGGCCTGTATAAATTGTTACGTTCCATCCAGATTCTCACCCCTGGGCCAATTGGCAGCATCAGGATGTATGGGGAAGAGATTGAGATTGTTAACAGCTTTAGTTTGCTTGGTTCCACAGTTGACACTCTTGGCACCAGCAGGCAGGAAATTAAACGAGGTATTGAGACGGGGAAGTCTGCTTTAAGGGACCTCTACAAAGTGCTGAAGAGAAATGGTATCACTCTGGAAAGTAAGGTGCGCCTGATACAGACCATGGTCTTTGCAATTACTTGCTATGCATCAGAGAGTTGGACAATGACGAAGGAGGATAGAAAGAGAATTGATGTCTTTGAGCTGTGTTGCTGGAGAAGAGTATTGAATATAACATGGACTGCTAAAATTGGTAGAAAATCTATCAACAATCTGCATTATGCCGATGACACAACCCTGCTCGCTGAAACTGAGGAGGACCTGAAGTGCTTGCTGGGGCCTCCAATATGGATTGAGGCTCAATGTCAAGAAGACAAAGATTCTCACCACTGGGCCAATTGGCAGCATCAGGATGGATGGTGAAGAGATTGAGACTGTTCACAGCTTTAGTTTGCTTGGCTCCAGAGTTAACACTCTTGGCACCAGTAGCCAGGAAATTAAAAGGCACATTGCCATGGGAAATTCTGCTGTTAGGGACCTCTCCAAAGTACTGAAGAGCAATGGTGTCTCTTTGGAGACCAAGGTGCATCTGATACAGGCCATGGTCTTTGCTATCACTTGTTATGCATCAGAGAGTTGGACAATGATTAGGGAGGATAGAAGGAGAATTGATGCCTTTCAGCTGTGGTGCTGGAGAAGAGTACTGAGAATACCATGGACTGCTAGGAAAACAAACAGATTAGTCCTGGAAAGGATTAAACCAGGTGGCTCCTTGGAGGCAAAAATTTTGAGGCTCTGTCTAACATACTTTAGACATGTTATAAGGAGAGACCAGTCGTTGGAGAAGGACATCATGCTTGGGACGGTGGAGGGACAGTGCAGGAGGGGAAGGCCCTCTATGAGGTGGATTGATTCAGTGAAGGGGGTAATTGGAATGGGAGTGTCAGAGACAGTGCAATTGGCACAGGACAGAGAAGAGTTTAGGGCTGTTGTACATAGGGTCGCTATGAGTCGCAAGTGACTAGACGGCACACAACAACAACAAACTTTATGTTGGTAGTGCAACTCTTTTAATTCATTAGTCCATCAGAGCTTCTGTTGTTGTTGTTATTGTGTACTGTAGAGTCTGAACTGACCCCTAGCTGACACCCTAGTGGGTTTTCAGAGGTAGTTAATCATGTGGGAGGAGATAACCCATCCTTCCCTGGAGGACTGATTGTGGCTTTGAACTGCATACCTTTGGGATTACAGCACAGCTTCTTGATGCTTGGCCAACAAAGCTTCTATGAAGTACAAATTTTCTGTGGAGTATAATATTTAAATTGTAGATATGGTTGAAATAAGAAGCAATCTATTATATTGAAGGTTACTAATACCTCTTGCCTTTGATGATATTTAAACCCTTTGCTATACGAAACTTGTCAGCATGTGGAAAATCCCATTTGAAGACTTCTGGCTACATGACAGTTATATTCTCTGGAGAAAAGACAGCTCCCTCACCACAAGAAATTAAAGAATTAAATACTGTGAAAATAATGGATTCTTTTATGCACTGGATCAAATATTTCCTTAATGAATTATAATCTAAGCAATCTTTTAACTGTTTTTATTTTTGTCTGAGGAATTTCAATTACTCTAAGTCTCTCCTTGGGGAGCTCTGATGGCTTAGTAGTAAGAAGCTGTGCTACAATTCCAAAGGTGCAGTTTGTGTCCTCCTGCTGTTTTGTGTAAAAAGGATGGGTAATCTCCTCCCTTGCTTTACTGCCTCAGAAAATCCACTGAAGGGTCAGCTATGGGTTGGTTCTAACTTGATGACACACAACAACATGCAACTGTGAAGAAAAATTAGAATCATGATGATTTCTCAAGTTCTAAATACTGCAAAATTGTACCATAAAGAAACTTAGATCAGCAGAAAGGGGGAAATACTTTAATAGAATCTGTTGGCTCTAACTCCTGGTACCAAAAGTCAGGAAATCAAAAGACAAATTGCATTGGGGAAGTCTGCTGTTAGGGACTTCTCCAGAGTGCTGAGGAACAATGATGTCAGCCTAGGGACTAAGGTGTACCTAATCCAGGCCATTGTCTTCGTAATTACTTGCTATGCAATAGAGAACTGGACAATGAGTAAGGATAACAGAAGAAGAATTGATGCCTTTGAGCTGTGGTGCTAAAGAAGGGTCTTGAACATACCATGGACCACCAGGAGAACAAATAGGTCTGTCTTGGAGAGGATGAAACCATGTTTCTCCTTGGAGGCATAATTTTGAAGCTCTACCTCACATACTTTGGGCATAGGCCAGGAGAGATCAGTCCTTGGAGAAGGACATAATGCTTGGAAGGGTGGAGGGATAGCGCAGGAGGGGAAGACTCAGGATGAGATGGATTGACATGATAATTGGGGCAATGAGATTAGGTGTACCAGAGTCAGTGAGACTGGCTCAGGATAGGGCAGGGTTCAGAGCTGTTGTACATAGGGTTTGCTATGAGTCCTGGGTGACTTGATGGCATATAACAAGAGCGACAACATTTGTACTAAAACACATAGGGTGCTTATAAAAAAGACTTCTGGAATTCCTTCCTTCAGATACAATTGCCAGGATAATAATCCTCCTCTGTTCTTATTCTTAGGAAAATCTTTTCTATTAAGAAAGTTTCTTCTAGACATTTCGAACAAGATTGGAATCACAGATCTGAGATTCATTAATTTTGAGACCATGTCATTGTTCTTAGGTACTTTTGAGTTATTCTGATTTATTATGGCCTTATATACAACAGATCAAAACATTGCTTGACTCTGTGTCATCCTCACAATCTTTTACATGCCCAAACTCACTGTTGCAATTGGTTTGTTAATCCACTGTGTTAAAGGTCTTTCCCTTCTTTGCCGACCTTTCAAGCCTGATGTACTGTTCCAGCCACTCGCCTTTTCTGACAACATGCCCTAAATATATGAGGCAATTTTTCACAATTTTTTGCCCCTAGGTAGCTTTTGGCTGCTTTTCTTCCAAGATAGATTTGTTTCCTCTTTTGGCAGTCCATGGTATATTCCATGGTCTTTGCCAATACCACAATTTAAAAGCATCAGTTCTTCCTCAGTTTTCCTTATTCATTATCCACCTCTGACATGAATTTGACGCAATTAAAAAGACCGTGACTTGGATCAGAAACACACTGGCCTTTAAAGTTATACCCTTGTTCTTTAGCACTTTGAAAGATTCCTTGACAGCAGTTTAGCCCAATGAATAAATAGTTGAGAGGATGATATTCTTATTATTACTGTGAATTCAAACTAAATGTCAATGTTTTACATCAAACCACCTGGGCTTTGAAGTAAACCTACTAATTCGCTCTGTAGTACAAGGCAGCTTTCAGTCATTCTTTCACAGCAAGACCATTCAAGCTGTATGCAGAGCAAAAAGTCGAGAAACTGAAATATACCAGAAAGAATGTGGTGTCAGGATTGCAGGAAGATTGATCGACAATTTGCATTATGCAAATGACATGACCTTGGTTGTAGATACTGCAGCGAACGGTAACCCACATGTTTATAAACTGAGACTTCAAGCTTTAAGAAGTGAGGCAGTAAAGTAGAATTAAATAAGAGTCATCTGTGCAAAAATGAATAACGGAGTTGGGGTAAGGAATGTTTCTTTTAGTCCCTTTTCAGTGACAAGGTTTGGTGAGATGGGAGAAAGGAGAAGATGAACTTCCCTACCCTTTGCAGTGGCATAGGTTGACATTGCAGGGGAAGGCCATGCCTTTGAGCTGATTAGGTAATGCCCCTCCCATTGTCCCCTGGTGGGGATACTAGCCAAGATACTACCAAGGCTCAGCATGCAGCTCTCCTCAGTCAGAGACCAGCTCCAGCTCCAGGTAGAGTTGCTATGGGGCCACTTTCTTCCTCCTGTTTTTGGCAGGATGAAGAGGGCAGGACCATGCAGGCAGAGAGACATTCACAGGAGCTGTAGGTCTGGATTCCCTCCAAAGCAATGTCCTGGTGAGAGGTATTGCTGTTTAGGTATGTTTGAACTGTAGGGTCACAGAAAGACTTTCTGACTATCTCAGGAGGCGTTTTAAGCTTCTCAGACTAGGATCCAGGAGAAGGTGAATAATTAGACTCAATATCATCTTCAGCCAGTTTGCCCTATGCTGTCAGCTGTGCATCCTTCTTGGGGATCATTTATTTGCCCATGTGTGCCTCCTATTTGACCTCCAAGAGCCAATGAACAAGGCTTGCTCAGCTGCTAGCTTTTTGGCATGGCCCTGGTCTGATCTCACCTTTAATTCTCTTAACTCTTCCTCCTCCCTGCTAACCTGTTTCCCTAACTCCCTCTCACTGAGCTGCTTAGGAAGTGGAGGTCAGGAAACCTTTGAGTGGAGCTAAGACATTAAGACTAAGGAAGCTCTGGTTTAAAGGCTGATGTGGGACTTTCATAGAGCTAACATGCATCTTGTCTGTTCTAGAAGGAGCTGGAGACACAGCAGAACTCAGGCTAGGGGACTTGGAGCCTCTGAGATGGGCCAGCCCTGTCCTCCAAACTGTAGCCCCAACTGGCCAGAGAGAAGAGAACCTAGGAAATTGCAACAAGATGAAGAGGGATCCAGGGCTACTAGTCAGTGAAGAGAGGTAACCTCGCAAGCTGGGGCTCAGCAGAGAGCTAGGAAGTTGGCCTTCGTCCTCTTGAATTGAATTGAATCCTCTCCATTGAATCCTCACCCCTCTTTGGTCACCAGATACTATGGTGACACTGGAGGTAGGTGGTCCCAGGTTGCTGAACTGGAGGTAGTTTTCAGGGAGGGATGTCCAGGATAGCAGCTAGCAGCACAAAATCTGACTTGTCTTCTTAGTGGCCATTTGTTTTCTTCATGTATGATGTCCTTGATATCATTCCACAACTTGTCTAGTCTTTTGTTATTAATGTCCAATATCTCAAATATATTTTTCAGATTCTTTCTAAATTTTGGTGGAATATACCTAGGATGATACTCTGGCTCTCATGTATAGTTTTTACTTTTTTCAACTTCACCTTGAACTTCAATATGATGAACTTCAATATTCATTCTTGAATTAAAAGCTGCATTTGGCACTTAGCCTTGTTCTGATTGATAATATTGAACTTTTCTTGTTTCTTTTTGCACAGATGTAGTCAAAATTTGATTTTTATATTTTTCATCTGAATCCCTCAAGAATTTTATAAACATTTTTCTTTTTTTTCACTGTTGTTGAATTGAGATGACTCATAGCTGGCCCTGCAGTGGGTTTTTAAGGCTACAAATTGTATGGGAGAAAATTATCTGCTTTTCCCAAGGAGCAGCTGGTGCATTAGGACCCAACTACCTTTGGGTTGGCAGAGCAAATCCTATCAATGACAGCATCGTACTTTAGAATAGATCTTGAAATGTCCTTTTTTGAATTAAATATGATATTTAGAATTTGTCAGTTTCAGGCTAGTAGAAAATTATTGCCAAATCCAAATGCCAATTTCAGTCCGTTTCAACTCAGAATTGCCTTGGATATCAATATACAAGTGTTCCCAATTTTTCTAGATAAATATCTTATAGATGTCAAATTCTGATTATTAATACGTTTGCACCTAGTTCTTCTCATTTGAGTCTGCCCAATTGGAGTAAACTGGAAGTGTGAGAGAGGTTTTCCTAACAAAGAGATTTTAACAGCATTCATGTCAGTAACACAGAAAGGAAGATAGAAATAGAGCAGATTACACACTGAGAACTGATCTACACAGCAACAACAAAGTCTTGCAGAATTTATGGAAAAGAAGAAAAGCTTTTTTTTCCTCTTTAATTTATTTCGTGTGTGTGTGTGTGTGCGTGCGTACCATCAAATCAGATCTGACTGGTACAGGAGGGGATTGTCCCTCCTTCTCCAGCAGAGCATCTGGTGTATTTGAACTGCTCACCTCTGGGATTGCAGTGCAGCTTCTTGCCACTAGGCCACCAGATCTCTTCAAGAAAGCCTTTTCTAAGCATTGGTTGATGACACTGAAAAAAAAAAATGCAGTTTGAGAAAGCACATCTGCAAACCTGAGACTTTGAAACTTCAAAGCAATATTCCTTAAGCTAGAAGTTGGCAGCACATCTTACCTGAAAGAACAATTGTTGTTGTTGTTGTTGTTATGTACCGTCGAGTCGCCTGCAACTCATAGCGATCCTATGTACAACAGTCCTAAACTCCGCTCTGTCCTGAGCCAATCGCACTGTCTCTGACACTCCCATCCCAATTATCCCAGTCACTGAATCAATCCACCTCATAGAGGGCCTTCCTCTCCTGCGCCGTCCC
>NW_006399762.1:5895913-5905653 GCF_000299155.1 Elephantulus edwardii
TGATATCCTCCCACAACTCATCTGGCCTTCGTTCATTAGTGTTCAAAGCCTCAAATCTGTTCCTGAGATGGTTCTGAAATTCAGGTGGGATAGACTCAAGAGGTACTTACTAATCATGATACACACACAATCCATCAGATGTAATAGACATAGATAGGCACATATTAAACATGCCATCTACAAAGGCTGGACTTGATTTTCATATTCAAGGTTAAGAGAGGCATGGGAGAAGAATTAAAATCCTACATTTAGTACATATAGTAAATTATGTACATAGCTAATAGAAATCAGCAGGAGTGGCATCCAATTCCTAAATAACATGTTTCCAGAAACTCTATGAGCTTTGATAAATGTTGATAGTTGTAGAGGGGCTTCAGGCCTGTTGTTCATAGAGATGCTATGAGTTGTGCTTGACTTGAAGGCAATCAGCACAACAACAACAGTAGAAATCATCAGGCTGAATGAACTGCAAACTGTTCTTATTGAAAAATCAATACCACCATCTTAAACAAATAATTCATTAAATACCAAAGAAAGTTCCTTTAAAAAGAATTGAATATCAACAGCAAATCTGAATAACTCTTACCTATGTTTTCCCATCAATTGTCTGGTCCCCGTAGTGGACATTTCACAATAAGCACTATTGTTACAGAATTCTTTCTGCAAAGGCTGAATTCTGTGAGTGTACTGCATGCATTCCTTTAGCATTTAAAAAAGATACTTACAGTCAACACTAAGAGCAAGTAAGAAATTTTGAAATCATTGTAATAGTTTCCGTATAACATGAATGTAAAAATATTGAAATAGAATGAGTTAATCATAAAACATTTGCCACAGTTGAGTTTCTGGATCCAATATTTTATATACATTCCTTCTTCAACTTTCTCCAGTTCCTTTCCCTATTGCCAGTTTCCTGGAGCTCCAGTGTTATTTTATGCTATAAAATGTATTTTACTCACGCAATCACAATGCTTTTAAACTTTCAAGCTCAGTAGGGGGAAAATGTAAAAGTGTATAATTCTCCAGGTTTTGGACATTTAAAGAAAAATTGGAAATGAAATTAAAAGTTTGAAAAGTAGCAACTTGGAGTAAAACATTATTTTTATTCCCTTCCCCAATATGTCTAAATGGTATTAAATTCAAATACTTTATTACAGATAATCCTAGCCAATTTAAATGTCCAATTTCTCAATAACACATGAATCAAGAAAAGTCACTATCTTTGCAAATGTATTTCCAAATTTTGCACTCAGTAGTTTGACTAAATTTCCACTCACTTCAGTGAGAATTATGAAAAGTACTTTTGAGGGGAGATTTGGGCCTATGAAATTGAAAATGATACAGGTCAGGCAAAATATTTCTATGCTTCTGATTATGATGAAGCTGTTGAAATTATAAAAGGAAGATATAAAACTTATGGCAACATGTAAAGTTGTTAATTTATTGATGTTTAAAGAGTTTTAACTTACTTTTAAGAAGATACCGAATACAGAACTCTATACTTGTTGACTTAAAAATTGTAATAACAGTTATTTTCCAGATAATTAGTTGTTTCCATATAAATTCCGAAAAAATGTATTGCATAAACTGTAAAGAAGAACTATTTTGATCCTTGTATGAACTTAGTTGCAAGCTGAGCATCTAAACTGCATGCCTTTGAGATTGGTCTTAATACTGGTTCTTAAAAAGAAATAACAGTTTTTCAAAGATGATTGAATACATTTTTTAAAGTGCTTTCAAATCTCTTAAAGGAATTAACAAATCAAAAACTTCCTTTTTAGTGACATAACTTTAACATGTTTTATTTTTCTGATGTTGTCTCTAAAAACTGTTCTGCCAGCATGTGTATGAATTTCTGACATCTTATTTACCAGATGTCAATGTTTAATTTCATTCTTGTTCTGACTCTGTCTATATCTCCATCATTACCTAGATTTGAGGCACTCAAAACTTCACATCTAACTATTAGAGTACTTATCTGCTTGTTCCAAGGGTGTCTTGCATAGTGGTAAGATATTGCTCTGCAATGCCAAAGGCATACGGTTCAAATCCACCAGCTGCTCCATGGAAGGAAGATGGACAATCTCTTCCCTTATGATTTACTGCCTCTGAAAACCCACCATAGGGTGAGCTAGGAGTTGGTTTTGACCAGTGGTATGCAACAACTGCTGCCGCATTTAAGTTCCTGAGCACTTGAGCAGAATCTTAGGGCAATGAGGAGCCCAGACCAATTCCTGCCAGGATCTAGAGGCCTGGGATAGAGGTCTTCACCACTGTTGTTATTGTTAGGTGCTGTGGAGTCACCTGTGACTCCTTCTCCAGTACCACAACTCAAAGGCATCATCAATTCTTTTTCTGTCATCCTTAGCCGTTGTCCAGCTTTCTAATGCATAGCAAGCAATTGTGAAAACCATGGTCTGGATGGGTCAGGTGCATCCTAGTTTCTAGAGGGACATCTTTGCTCTTCAGCTCTCTGGAGAGGTTCTTAACAGCAGACTTTCTTAATCCAATTAATCTTTTTATTTCCTGGCTGCTCATGCCAAGAATTTTGCTTGTGGACCTGAGCAAACTGAAAATGTTAACAGTCTCAGTCTTTTCTCTATCCATAAAGTGCTGCCAAATGGCCCAGTGATAAGAATGTTTGCTTTCTTGTTGTTGAGCTTCAATTCATACTGAAGACTACAGTAGTATATGCTTCAAGTCTTTCTAAGTTTCATCAAGCAAACAAGGTTGTTTCATTTATGGAATGCGAGTTTTGATGAGTGTTCCTCCAATTCTGATGCCACATTCCTCCTCATAAAGACCTCCAGAATGATGTGTTTTGCAAGTAGATTGAAAAGGTATGAAGACAAGTTACATCTCTGGTGCACCACTTTCCTGATTTTGAACCATGCTCTATTTTCCCGGCTTTCTCTCCTTGCTCTGTTCTAATGACTGCCTACTGGTCCAAGCAAAGATTTCACATGAGCACAATGAAGTGTCCTGGGATTCCCATTATTTTCAAGGTTAGCCACAATTTATTGTGATCAAATTGTCTTTGCATAGTCAATGAAACATAGATTAGTCATTCCTCTAGTACTCTGCTTTTAGCAAAAATCCATCTGACATTGGCAATGATGTCCCTAGTGCGATGGCCTATTTTACAACCAGCTGTATTTTTGGTTGCACTACTAAGGGGTAGTCTTAAATACCCAGTTGTTGCTATGCACATCAAAATGATATACATTACAATGACACCCGGCAGCAGCTATTCAGAGACAATATATTTCTCCAGAGGAATTGCATGGTAAAGGGGTCTTGGGTTGGCCTCACAACTCCTCACCCATAAACCACTAGAGCTAAAGGTTCTCAAATCTGATTCCCGGAGTCAAAACGCTTTCCACAGTTTGGTTCCACACTACCCTTCCAATATTTAACTCCAGCTGTTCTAGAATTCTCTAATTAATCAAACTTATTTCTTCTTCCCTTAAACTGTATCATAACTGCTTCAATTTTGTACTTTACTTTCCTCACTGCTTCAATGTCTCTTTATGTTTTCTTTTCACTTAATTCTCACTGTCCTTCACAGTCCTAAATATAGCTGTATCACTTCTATTTCTGATAATGACAATTAGAAGACATCAGTCCTGCCTTTTTTGTTGCTGTTGTTGTCTGTTCTTCTATTTGGCACTTAATAATCTATATTCAGCAGTTAGACAAGTGTGTGTGGGGTGGGGGGAAGTGTCTGTATGTGTGAGAGAGACAGAGAGCTCTCTACTCAATTTGATTTTAAGATCCTTAAAGAAGATGGACTGTGTAGATTACAACCAATTTTGGCTAACCCTGAGAAGAACAGGACACTTGATTGTGCTCATGTGCAACCTATACTTTGACTAGGAGCCAGTCATCAAAACAGAGCAAGGAAACACACTGCATGGTTCAAATTAGGAAAGGAGTACATCAGGGAAGAATCCTATCTCCATACTTTTTCAATCTATATGCAGAACAGATCAGTCTAGAGGCTGGACTTTATGAGGATAAATGTGGTACTAGGATTGGAGGAAGACTCATCAACAACCTGCAGTATGCAGATGACACAACCTTGCTTGCCAAAACTGAGGAGGACCTGAAGCATTAGCTGCAGAAGGTCAAGGACCATAGTCTTCAATAGGAATTTAAGCTTAATATCAAGAAGAAAAAGATTCTCACCATGAAATCAACTGGCAGTGCCATGTTGGCAAGAGAAGAGATTGATGTTGTTAACAATTCAGCTTGCTTGGCTCCACAATCAACACTTTGGCACGAGCAGTAAGAAAAAGAAAAGTCAAGGTGCACTGGGGAAGACTGGTGTCAGGAACCTCTCCAGAGTGCTGAGGAGCAGGGATGTCAGTCTGGAGACTAGCGTGCACCTGACCAAGGCCATGATCTTTGCAGTTACAGGCTAGGTATTAGAGAGCTCGACAATGACTAAGGATGAAAAAAGAATTGATGTCTTTGAATTGTGGTACTGGAGGAGAGTATTGCACATACCATGGAACTCCAGGAGAACAAATAAGTATCTCTTGGGGAGGGTGAAAACAAGTTTCTCCCGGGAGGCAAGGATTTTGAAACTCCATCTCACATACTTGGGCATGTGGCCAGGAGGGACCAATCCTTAGAGAATGACATCATGCTTGGAAGGGCGAAGAGACAGCACAGGAGAGGAAGATCCTGCATGAGACGGATTGACACAGTACATGGGGTAATGAGATAATTTAGGTAGGTGTTTTAGAGCCTAATATAGATTAATACAGATTAGCCTAATATAGAGCAGGGTTCAGAGCTATTGTGCATATGATTGCTATGAGTTGCAGACAACTCAATGGTACATAACAACAACAACAACAAAGAAGATGAAAGGGGTATAAAGAGTTAATATTTCAAAAAGAATTGGCTGACACAGAGGAATTTAATATAATAGCATATAATCAAGAGGCACTGGTGATGAAGGAGGAAGTCCAAGCACTCTGAAGGAATTGGAAAAAAAAACCCAACAAGGCTTCAGGAATTGATGGAATACAAGTTGACATATTTCAACAAACAGATGCTACCCTGGACTTGCTCACCGGGCTTTGCCAAGAAATCTGGAGGGTAACTACATCCCAAACTGGCTAGATGAGATCCATATTTATTCCCTTTCTCAAAAAAGGTGACCTGATAGAGTGTGGAAATTATCAAACAATATCACTAATATCTGCATTATGCAGATGACACACTCCTGTTTGCTGAAACCTGAGGAGGACCTGAAGTTCTTGCTGCAGAAGTTCAAGGTCTGCAGCCTTCAGTATGGATTGAAGCTCAACATCAAGAAAACAAAAATTCTCACCACTGGGCTGATTGGCAGCATCACAATAGATGGTGAAGATATTGAGATTGTTGACAGCTTCAGTTTGCTTGGCACCACAATCAACACTCTTGGAACCAGCAGCCAGAAAATTAAAAGACAAATTGCATTGGGAAAGTCTGTTGTCAGAGTCCTCTCCAAAGTACTGAAGAGTAACAATGTCAGTCTGGAGACTAAGGTGTGCCTGACCCAGGTCATGGTCTTTGCAATTACTTGCATCAGAGAGATGGACAATGACTAGAGATGATAGAAGGAGAATTGATGCCTTTGAGCTGTGGTGTTGGAGAAGAGTACTTAATATAAAATGACTGCTAAGAGAACAAACAAGTTCATCTTGGAGAGGGTGAAACCAGGCTGCTCCTTGGAGGCAAGGATTCTGAAGCTTCGTCTGACATACTTTGGACATGGGGGACAGCGCAAAAGAGGAAGACCCTCAATGAGATGGATTGATTCAGTGACTGGAGTAATGGGGGTAAGTGTATTAGAAATCCTGTGAAAGATTATCCAAAAACCATTGGGATAATACATTGACAGAGAACTACCAGGAATACAAACAAGTTTTATAAGAAGCCATTGCACTAGGGACATTATCACCAATGTCAGATGGATTTTGGCTGAAAGCAGAGTACCAGAGGAATGTCTGTGCTACATTGACTATGCGAAGGCATTTGACTGTGTATATCATGACAGACTGTGACTAACCTTGGGAAGAATGGGAATCCCAGAACACTTAATTTTGCTTATTTGATACCTGTACTTTGACCAGAATGTAATGATCAGAACAGAGTAAGGAAACACTGGATGATTCAAAATCAGAAAAGGTGTACATCGGATATATATTCTGTCTCCATACCTTTTCAATCTGGATGTGGAGCAGATCATTCTGGAAGATGGACTTTATGTGGAGGAATGTGACATCAGGATTGGAGGAAGACTCCTCAATTACCTGTGTTACGTAGATGGCACAATCTTGCTTTCTGAAATCAAAGAGGACCTGAAGCATTTGCTACAGAAGGTCTGCAGCCTTCAATATGCGTTGAAGCTCAATATCAAGAAAACAAAGATTCTCATCACTGGGCCAATTGGCAGCATCATAATAGATAGAGAAGAGATTGAGATTTGTTAATAGCTTTAGTTTGCTTGGCTACACAGCCAACACTCTTGGCATCAGTAGCCAAAAAATCAAAAGACAAATTGCACTGAAAAAGTCTTCTGTCAGAAATCTCTCCAGTGTACTGAGGAACAATGATGTCAGTATGGAGACTAAAGTGCACCTGATCCAGGCCATGGACTTTGCGATTACTTGCTATGCATCAGAGAGCTGGACAATAAAGAAGGATGATAGAAGACGCTTTAAGTTGTGGTGCTAGAGAAGAGTATTGAACATACTATGGGCTGTCAAGAGAACAAACATACCTGTCTTGGGGAGGGTGAAACCAGGCTGCTCCTTGGAGGCAAAGATTTTGAAGCTTTGTCTGACATAATATGGGCATGTGGCAAGGAAGGCCCAATCCTTGGAAAAGAGCACCATGCTTGGACAGGTGGAGGGACAGCACAGGAGAGGAAGACCACCAGATGAGATAGATTAATACAATAACTGATATCATGGGGGTATGTGTCTCAGAGACAGTGAGATTGGCTCAAGATAGAATAGTTCGGAGCTATTGTACATAGGGTCAGTACGAGTCACAGGCGACTCATCAGCACATAACAAAAATGACAGCATAACTTTCATCATTCTTGTGTCAAATTTTTTATCATAAAACTTCCAATAGTTTTCTCGTAAAAGTTCCCAGTATTTCAGGTTTCAGTGTCTTTTTACTATACTCTCCTCTGGTGCTATTTACTGCATCTGAAAACCTACTATGGGGTCAACTGTAGGTCTGTTCTGATCTGAGGGCTCACCACCAACAACAGGGGAAAGAACCTACAGCTGGATGAGAAATTGGTGAAGATGAGTCCTCTCATTAGAAATACTGGACACAGTAAAGAAATTAAACAATCGCCAGACAGACAAAGAAAAAGAGAAGACATTTAAACTGCATTTTTATATGCAACTAAATAATCATTCAACTCTAAAATGAAAAGTATCACATTTTCATATATGCAAGGATTCAGTGTTTGATACCCCCAAAATATTCTATTTCAGAAAGAAGTGATCCAGCAAGAAGAAATAAGAAATTAGATTGCATCCAAGATTTAATTAGTATAGTAAAGCAAAAACTTTTTAAATTTCGATTAAGTTTCAATAGTTAAGATTCATAACATAAAACAGCAATTTGGAGTGTAATTCTAGACATTATAAAGATGACAAATAGTATGTCAGTATAGAAAATGTAGGTAGGGAAGAAGTTGTTGCCTACCATTGGGTCTGAACCAACCCATAGTCAAATCTCCTGTGGTTTTTCGGAAGCAGTAAATCACATAGGAAGAGACTGTTCATCCTTCTTCCAGGGAGCAGCTGGTGGATTTGAATCTTGCATCTTTGACATTGTCATTTATCATCTTAACACTAGGCTACCATAGCTCTAGGGAAGCAGAAACCCCTGCCCTCAATTCCTTCTTCTTATGTACTATATGCAAAAATAACTGTAACATGTATGGATATATACCTTTTTAAAAATCCTGCTATTATAAACACCTGAAGGCATTGAATAAAGGAAAATATTAAAATCCAAAAGAAAATATTTAAAGTTGAACAATATGAAAGGAGGATGTATATAACAAAATCAACAGTATGCAAAGTGGTATTTACTTGGAAAGAAACATATTTTTGATTATTAGAAATAGAAGAAAGGTTGAAAAAGAAATGAATTATGTCACACAGTAAGTAAAGGATGGGGGAAACCCCCAACATATCAAAATAATTTGAAAGAAAATTGAAGGAAGAACATAATAATGGCAAATGAACAAATTGTTCTTGCTGTTGTTAGGAGCCCTTAATTCAACTACAATTCATAGCAATCCTATAAACAAGAGCTGGAAACCTTGCTCTATTCTGTGTGACTTTAACAATTTCTGTCATGCTCAAGTCTTTCTCAAATGATTTGTTCAGCATACAGGTTGAGTAGGTATGGAGAAAAGATACAGCTCCACGCTTTTTACAAAAAAATTTTTATTTAAGCCATGCAGTGTTCAAATAATCTGTTCAGATAATAGCTTTTTGGCTTAAGTATAGGATTTTTATGAGCAAAATTAAGCATTCTGGGATTCCCATTCTTCTAAATGGTAGCAATGATTTGTTATGATCCACACAGTTAAATGCCCTTACACAGTCATTCTAACACAAATAAGCATTCTTCTTCTGGTATTCTAACACAAAGATAACTTTCAGAAACCAGTTTCTTTATAATTTAGGGTTCAAAAAGACAAGCATATGTAAACGACCTAGGCTATCACCTAATTTTCTCAGTTATTAAGGTCATCTTTCCATTGAGACCTGACAAAGTACTGCATTACATGTCAGACTGCTAACTTCTTGAATCCACCAGCTGCTCCTAGGGAGAAAGACAAGGCATACATTTTTTTTCTTTTATACAGGCTTATTTACAAAGTTAGAATATACTGTTTTTCACACCAGATTTTTCACATTTATTTCACCGCCCATGATTAACACACGTCCCTCACCTCCACCAATACTCAGCCCTCTGCTCCCTCCTCCCACCTTGGATCCTCATACTTGATATAAAATAATGGTCTTATACAGTATTTGCTCTTATGGGACTGAGTTAGCTCACCCAGCATAAATGCTCTCCAGTGCCTCTCAAGTTAGGCAGTAATTTATAAAATCATTGCTCTTGAGTGCTGCGTGGTATTCCATCATGTGAATGTACCATAATTTCTCAATCCATTCCATTGTGGTTGGACATTTGGTCTGTTTATATGTTTTTGCAATGGTGAAAAAGGCTACTATGAACAGTGGAGTACAAGTCTCCATTTGTGCCTCAGTTCTCATTCTCTTGGGTTATATTCCAAGCAATGGAATAGCAGGGTTATATGGAATTTCCATGTTCAACTTTTTGAGGAAGTACCAAACTGCCGTCCAGAGTGTGTGTAGTATTTTATACTCCCACTAACAATGTATAAGAGTTCCTATATCCCCTCTTCCATGTCCCCCCAAAAAGAGTTCCTATATCCTCACATCCTCTCCAACATTTATTACTTGCTGTCCTGCTAAACTTTGCCACTGCTACTGGAGTGCCAGTGGTACTGAAGTGCATTGTAGTTTTGCTTTACATCTCTCTTATTGCTAATGATTTTGAGCATTTCTTCATGTTTTTGTTGCTCATTCGAGTGTTTTCCTCTGTGAAGATTCTTTCCATGTCTTTTGCCCATTTTGTATTTGGGTTATCAATCTCTTTCTTGGGGAGGCCCAGGA
>NW_006399762.1:5906096-5948051 GCF_000299155.1 Elephantulus edwardii
AAGATGTATCATGGGGGTGTTGCAACCTAGAAGACACAAATCTGACTTTTGTTATGAGACCCTTGCCTGACGTGGTATTGCCAAGTGTTTTTTCCCAGTCCATAGGTTTTCTTTTCATCCTGTTGGGAAAAGTTTTTGATGCGCCCAGGAATTTAGTCTTTAGAAGGGCCCATTCATCAATTTTATCTTCTTCAGAACATGGATTTCTGGGTCTTTTTGGCAATCTCTTTATACTGTAGGCTAGGCCTTCTAAGCTTGATCCATTTTGTCTCTTATGAACTTCATAGTTTTGTGCTTTATTCCCAAGTCTCTCTCTGATGCCCCTTGAGATGACTTTTGTGTATGGCATGAGATGTGGATCCTGTTTCAGCTTTCTGCAGTTAACAATACAGTTTTTCCAGCATCATTTGTTGAAGAGGTTGTCATTTCCCCATTTGATAGGTTTTATTTCCTTGTCACCTATCAGCTGACCATAGACAGCTGAGTCTATTTTTGGGTTCTTAACTCTGTTCCACTGGTCTGTGTAAGGCACACTATTCATTTTTTTTTAACGAGTATTTCTTTTTTTTTTCTTTTAAAATTTTATTACTTGTGTGTGTGTACCATCAATCAGATCTGACAGGTACAGGAGGAGATTGCCCCTCCTCCGGCAGAGCATCTGGTGGATTTGAACCACATATCTCTGGGATTGCAGTGCAGCTTCTTGCCAATAGGCCACCAGAGCTCCCTGAGTATTTCTTTTAATTAATTTTAATGAAAGTTTACAGAGACTTTGGATTTCCATTCATTCGTTGTTGCACACTGTCCTCCATGCACACCTCTCCCCCCAGTTCACTTTTCTTTTAGAAACGTAAGAAGAAAAAAATTCTTTCATTGTTATACAATCCTCCATCCCCTAGTCCACTCCACTATGCAGCTTTCATTCTGGACTCTTGTCATGACAATAATATCTAATCATATATTTCTCCTAAACAATTCTAACCCTCATCTGTTTCAATGAAGTGTACATTATTTATCCCCTCTTTTCTTATTTTCCCCTCAACCCCAATGCCAGTCCTGCTTTACAATGGTGGCATTATGCAATATTTGTCCTTTTGTTTACTGAGATATTTCACTCAGCATAAAGTCCTTCAGGGTCACCCATTTTGTATAAAAATTCATGAGTTCTTTGGTTTTCAGTGCAGCATAGTATCCCATTGTGCGAATATACCACAACTTCTCTATCCATTTGTTTGTTGATGAGCACTTGAGTTGTTTCCAACACTTTGCTATTGTGAACAAAGCTGGGGGGAACCCCAAAACAACAACAACAACAAAAACCTCATGTTGCAAATAGAAATACCATTTGACCCAGCAATTCCACTATGGGAAATATACCCTAAAGAAATAATAACTGGCACCCAAGCAGATATATGCACATCCATGTTTACTGTGGTTTTGTTCACACTATTTTTTTTAAGATAATAGCCTCAGACACCTGACGGAGAGTTTTCATGAACTAGGATTGACTTGAAGGTAGTGCTGCTTGTAGCCTTACATATAGCCTTCCTGATGTGGTTGTTAAGTGTTTGGCTGCTCACGGAAAAGTCTTTGAAGGCCACTGCAGTTCAAGTAGAGAAAGATGTGGTGGCATGCTTTGGCGAAGATTCATACCTTGGAAACACTGTGAGGCAGTTCTAATTTAAGGCAATGCTTGTTTGTTTGTTTGTTTTGCTATTGTGACAGCAATATTGAGAATAGATGGTTTCTGTTTAACAATCAGATAGATACATTCCAAATCTGCATTTCACTTTTATGGATTTTTTAAAAAAATTTAAGTAAATCTTTGCTCATTTCTGTTTAGGGAACTTAAGTTTTAAATTTAGTCACATACACATACAATCCGTATGATCTTAAAGAACTAAAGAGAAATCTAATGTAGTGTCCTCCCTGCCCCCATGCAGCTTTTGTTTTGCCATGACAGCTGGACACAATCATTATTAAATGAGATACAGTAAAAGAACAAAGCAGTATGTGTGGTTAAATTATTAATCCAAATATAGGGTTTAAGACTTCTCTGTAATGAAAAACAAAATAAAACAAAACCAAGATCCATACAAAAGCACAAGAATACAACAATTAGAATATGCCTTATGATTATCTTTGAGTGCAATTAAGCCATTTATGACTGTAAGACCTAATACAACTGCCCATAGGGTTTCCTACACGAAACTATTTTGGGAAGCAAATTCCTGGTTCTTTATTCCTGTGGAGTGAATGATGGCTTCGAACCACTGACCTTCATGTTACTTTTAAATTGAAAGCTCAACAATTGTGCCAGAAGTGTTCCTTCTTTATGTAAACAAATGACCTTATAAAAAGATTTTTTAAAAGCAAATAGAAAAGAAAGAAATCTGTGAGTAATAATCTGTGTTAAGATAGTATTTTCAGAATAGGGAAATTATATAAAAAGTAGTATTTTAATACTGTTTTTAAAATGTCCTAACTTTTAAAACTGGATTTAAACTCTTAATATGAAGCAGACTTTTAATTTCCTTAGTTTTCAAAGATAATATTGAAAGGTCACTGTCTAGCTTTGAAAGTTTTAAAAAAATGATTCACTGTACTACTACTGTCTTAGAGGCTTTAAAATCAAATATCCGGCTAGTATTGTGCGTTTTGATTTGGCAAACATGGATTCTTTTTTTATGTATTTGTAATGGAGCTTATTATTAAGAATTTTCATTATTTATTCTGTTTCCTATGTTTTAGTTGGAAGTTTGTTGAACACTCTGTGAGAACAAGAAGAACATTGCATGCCTCCATGAAAATACACTGAGTGCTTGTTTCAAGTGTAACAAAATCTCTCACCAAGATCCTTAAAGACCTTGAACGTCTTTTATTTAACTAAGTTCAGATTTATTTCTAAAAGATTTTAAATTTTTCCTTATTAAAAAGATGGTTACTTTAAAGAAAGATGAGCATCTCAAGCTTGTAGCCTTTTTTTCTTCCAGACACATAGCATTCAAGCAAAAGGGGTAGTATGTCAAAGTGAGGGTCCTAAGTGAAAGATGTTTGTATCAGGAAGAAATCGGAAGAGATTTCTTTTCCCTTTTTGTGTTCAGAAGCAGTGGAAACTTCTGTGCCTATGGACATGGCAGGACATTTGACTGAGAAGCCAGTATGACTTGAGGACTAGATCTGAAGGTCTATCTACCAAAGAACTGAATGGTTGTTTCAGGGTGGCGTAGTCCATAGGATTGGAAGCAGGAATGGCATTCATTTTCTAAACAATATGCCTCTGGAAACTCTATGAACTTTGAGAAAAGACAATAATTATAGAAATGCTTCAGGTCTTTTGTACATAGAGTCAGTATGAGTCATGCTCAATTCAACAGCAATCAAGAACAACAGTCTGTATGAAGGGGCTCTGGTGGCCTGTATGTGTGCTGTCCAATTGGAATTGACATTGGAGTAGATTGTTCATCCTTCTCCAGCAGAGCAGCTGATGACTTTCAATCATATGCCTTTGGGATTGCAACACAACATCGTACCACTGGGCCACCAGAATGCTCTAGAGGTCTTCTGTTGTTATTATGTTCCATTGAGTTACTTGCAACTCATAGTGACCCTATGCACAACAACTCTGGACCCTGCTATATCCTGAGGCAGTCTCACTGTCTCCAACACACCTACCTTCATTACCCCAGTCACTGTGTAAATCCATCTCATCCAGGGTATTCTTCTGTGCTGTCCTCTCCACCATTCTGAGCATGATGTCATTCTCCAAGGACTGGACCCTCTTGGCAACACGCTCAAAGTATGTGACAGGGAAATCTTTGAGTCCAGGGAGCAACTTGGTTTCACCCTCTTCAACACAGACCTCTTTGTTCTCTTGGTAGTCCATGGTATGTTCAATACTCTCCTCCAGTATCACAATTCAAATGCTTCTTCTATCATTCTTAGTTATTGTCCAGCTCTCTGATGCATAACAAGTAATTGTGAAGACCATAGCCTGGAATCAGGTGTACCTTAGTCTCCAGACTGATATCATTGATCTTCCACATGTTGAAGAGGTCCCTGACAGTAGATTTACCCAATGCAATTAGTTTTTTATTTCTGTGCCAAGAGTGTTGATTGTGGACATGAACAGGATGAAATTGTTAACAATCTCGATCTTTTCTCCATCTATCATGGTGCTGTCAATTGACCTAGTAGTGAGAATCTTTGTTTTCTTGATTTTGAGCTTCAAACCATATTGGAGACTGCAGTATTTGACCTTCTGAAGCAAATGCTTCTGGTCCTTCTCTGTTTCAGTAAACAAAGTGTGTCACCTGCATAAGGCAGGTTGTTGAATCTTCCTCCAATCCCGATGCCACATTCCTTCTCATAAAGCCTGTTGTTGTTGTTGTTATGTGCTGTCGAGTTACTTGCGACTCATAGCGACTCTATGTACAACAGCCCTAAACCCTGTTCTATCCTGTGCCAATCGTATTGCCTCTGATATACCCATCCCAATTACCCCAGTCACTGAATCAATCCATCTCATAGAGGGTCTTCCCCTTCTGACCTGTCCCTCCAACCTCACAAACATGATGTTCCTCTCCAAAGACCAGTCTCTCCTTACAACATGTCCAAAGTATGTCAGATGAAGCCCCAGAATCCTTCAGCCCTGCCTCCCGAATAATCTGTTCTGCATATAGGTTGAAAAGGTATGGATATAGGACACATCCCTGGTGCACACCCTTCCCAGTTTTGAAACATGCAGTGTTTCCTTGCTCTGTTCTGACGACTGCCTCTTGGTCCAAGTGTAGGTTTTCTTCTCAGTCAGCCACAGTTTGTTTTGATCCATACAGTCAAATGCCTTTGCATAATCAATGAAACACAGATAGACATTCTTCTGGTATTCTCTGCTTTCAGCTAAGACCTTCTAACATCAGCTTCAATATTCCTAGTACCACGACCCTTTCTAAGCCCAGCCTGGACTTCTGGTAATTCTCTGCTGATGTGCGGTTCCAGCAGTTTTTGCCATTCAAATAATCTTTTCCTCATATAAATTGAAAAGGTATAGAAAGAGGATGCATCTCTGACACACTCCTTTCCTAATTTTGAACCATGCAATGTTTCCTTTCTCGGTTCTGAGGACTGCTTCCTGGTGGTAAAGAATTGCACTGCCAAAGCAAAGATAGGCAATTTGGTGAGACACAACACAAAGTGAATTCTAGTTTCCCCACAGACTAGTTTGTAAATCTCAGGTTAGCTTTTAACTTTCATCCAAGGACTATTTGTTGGTCACTGAAAAGATTTTTCTAACTTCTACCTAATTATAATTACTACTCTTGATAAACCTTTCTGTGTTTACTTTCACTCCCTTACAGATAAACATAATTTCTGACACAGTGAATCCATAGGCCATTGTAGGACTTTCCCAAAGGATATCCAAATTTGTAGTTATTAAAGAAGTATACTGTCCTACCTTTTTCCAGAAATGCCAACTTTTGTTTTAGCACCCTAGTGCCTAAGCAAGGCACTGCCAGAATACTCTTCCTTTATAAATAACCAAACCCAGCATCTTGGAGTGAATTCTAAGTCATGGTGACCTTCCACCATAGGCTATAAATCTTAACAAAATTTCTCCTGCATAGTAGTCAATTGATTAGACCTGCCAAGTTTGGTGGTGGTTTGTTTTTTTTTTTTTAGTAGTAGCCCAATCAGAATCCTCAGACCTACTCTCTTCAAGTAGATTGTGATTCTTGGCGACTCTTCACCTGTTTCATCTTTCTCCCTCCTGAGCAGCTGGTGGATTTGAACCTCCCAACATGTGCAGCTTTGAAGTTAACAAGTTTAAGACTCTATAGAACTCAATACCCTCAGTGGAGTTTCTGTGGTGGGTCAAAGGGGAAAAAAATTAGTCCACTTCTGTAAAACCAGAACCAAATCCAGTGCCATGAGTTGATTCCAACTTATAGCAAATATTCTGAGTACTGGGAGAATCTGCATTGAGATCTCAAAGATACACAGTTTGAATGCACAGTTTTGAATCTACCAGCTGCTCCCTGGGAGAATGGATAATCACCTCCTGCAATACTGTCTCTGAAATCCCTCTGGAGGGTCATGGGTTGGTTGCAACTAGATGGTACACAACAAGAAGACTGAACATAAAAATTTCATATGAACCACCTATTCCACTCCTTGGAATATACCCCAAGAGAATGAGAACTGAGGCACAAACCGAGACTTGTACTTCAAGGTTCAAAGCGGCATTATTCACCATCGCAAGAACATGAAAACAGCCCAAATGTCAAACTACAATGGAATGGATTGAGAAATTACGGTATATTCACACAATAGAATACTACACAGCACTCAGGAGCAATGATTTTGTAAATCACTGCCTAATTTGGGAGGGACTGGAGAGCATTATGCTTAGTGACCTAACTCAGTTTTATAAAGACAAATACTGTATAAGACCATTATTGTCGAATGTGTATGAGGATCCAAAGGGGACAAGGGGAGAAGCAGAGGCGTCAGAAAGGACAAGGGGAGAAGCAGAGGCATGAGAACGGGAGGGGAGGAGAAGCGAGGAGGGGGTTTTTGGTGGTACAGTTAATCATAGGGTTGCATAATTTGATGGATGGTGGGAGAGTGGGTAAAGGAAATGGGAAAGATCCAATATGAAAAACAATGTATGCGAGCTTTTAAGTAAACCAGTATAAAATAAAAATGTAATTTCTTTTAAAAAGACGACTATAAATGTTTATGAGAAGAGGGTGCTCATCTTTCTCCCTTTGAGTTGCTGGAGGCCTCATACCGCTAACCTTTTAGGTAGCTGCCTGATGCACTACTCCTACACCACCATGGTTACTCAACCTTTCTCATTAGTAATTTCTAGTTTAAAAAAAAATCTCCAAATATTACTTTTACAGTAATTTTCTTGATAGTGCACATTTTAAAAATCTAAATCTAAACTTGTAAACTTCTGCTTACAAATTTTTTAAGTCTTTCAATCTTAGCTTCAGAAGAAACAGGAATTATATTCATGGGTGAGTGATCGCGGCGAGTCTCAATCTTGTCAAAAGTATGTTGTTTCCTCCCTCTCACCAGAAGGCATATAAAGAAAATACTGAGGAAGCCAAATGGTTTCCAAGAAAAAGATCTTCGAAGGAGAAAATTACCAAAGATATTAAGCAAAAGGAGAATGCTCAGGGTTCATCTTAAAGGATGAAACGGACTTTAAAAATTCCTTCTGAACATAGTGCACAGTCTACTAACTTTATTAAAAACTGTAAGACAAAACTTTTTTCTTTTTAATATTGTGTTACTGGACTGTTTTCTTTGGGCATTCCTTCCCTCCTCCCCTGATGTATGTCTGAAAATCCGCAAAAGGTCTGGTGATTTTCAATAAAGGGAGGGTTTAGAAATCTAGGGAAGTGTTACAGCTTGAGAAAGGCAGGACATCATAAAGAACTGGTTTCTACCGGTTAAAAATCTTACTTTGGTTCACAACAAATTTTGAGGTAACTTGAATCAGTTTCAGGTTGTGAATTTCTCAGTAACTTAACATATTTAAGTTACAAACGTGTTAAAATTCTGAGTTCAAACCTCTGGACTGGGAAAAACAAACTGCAAAAACCAAAGATGCATAACTCAGACAAGGACTGAGAGTTCCTAGACTTAAGGGGCTGTTCCCAGTGGTCAGGTAACAAGCTTCCTTTCCAAGTCAGAAACTTGAAAAAAGTTGTTTTGGAAGATGCGCCTTCCCATCCCCCCTCGCCCTGCAGCGCAGGTCAAGGCCCACTTCACTTTGTATCTGAACAGTAAAACTCTACAAGTTGCAATTCAAAGATGCTTGGTTTTGAAAACCCAGAGGACAAAGGCGGGAAGGCACGCAGCGAAAGGACAAGGGGGTGCGGGCGCGTCTGCGCAGCTCGCGGGTCTCCCGGCTTGAGGCCCTGGGGTCGGTCGGCCCTGCTTCGGGCTCCAAGCCCGGGCGCGGGTCCGAGCAGCCAACTTCGGGCCAATCAGCGCGCGGCGTTGCAGCGCCTGCAGGGCCCAGGCCCGCGCCTCTCGCGCCCCCGCGGCAACTCATCGGCTCCGGGCCGGGCCAGACCCGGGACGAGGAGGGGCTGAGCCGCGGGGGATCCTGGAATCGGCGGGGAGGTGGGGATTCTGGGAGGAAAACTCCATTTCCTCCTTCTCTGCCGACCTCTCCCCTCCACCCTGGCACCCCAAATTTCGATGTGTCGCCTCTTGGTCGCACAGCGCCGGAACTGAGCGACCGGCAGCGTGGCTGGCAAAATGCTGGGCATGTACGTGCCGGACAGGTTCTCCCTGAAGTCTTCCCGGGTTCAGGACGGGATGGGGCTCTACACAGCCCGCCGAGTGAGAAAGGTGGGTGACCTGGCGACGGCCTGTGTCTCCTAGAGTCGCCCGCCGTCGGGCCGGGGGCGCCGCGGGCTTCATTCCTGTTTCCCCTGCCCGGGTATGGCCGGGACTCCGGCTACCAGGGCCTCCGGGGCAGCGCGAGCGCGGCGGGGAGGCCGAGCTCCCAAGTGGCCAGCGCCACGTAGGTGTCTACCCGGCGCCCTCCACCCTGTGCTCCGCAGCCGCCTGGTCCAGGGGCGGAACTGTCGCCCGCCGCCCTGCGCTAAGATGTCTTTCCTCTCCCCTGCAGGAAGTGAGTCCAGATGGAGCCTCCCTCCTCCTCGGTTACGGGTGTGAATTGCATCTTTGCGTTGACGAAGGCACGCGTGGGCGGGCGCCTCTGTGGGCACTCATACTGCCGCCTTCCTTGAGGGTGAAGAAACGTGGTTAGAACATCCCCACTTTCCCTGCAAAGAGTATTGCAGGGGCCTGGAGGCCGAGAGGGGTAGCAGCCCAGTGCCCAGCTCACATAGGCCTTAGAATCTCATTCAGATTGGCAAGAGAACCTTCTTCCTTCCATACTACGCGGTGCGTTTCTGGGACGGCCAACTACCTAAGATTTTTGAAACTTTGATTTTTTTCTTTGCTTCCTTTTGCCTTTTTTTTTTTTTTTTACTTTTTTCAAACTGTACTTAATTTTATTATTGAGATTATAACAGAAGAAAAGAATACATCAACAGTTTTCCAAATGTTGATAAGTGGCATTGATCGCGGTCTTCGAATTTTGAAATCAGTTTTTTATTCTTTTTCTGTGCTATTCCTTACTAAATAACTCACTGCTTCCTAAGATTCCCGTCAAATACTTACAGTTGATATGGTCAATATGACCCAAAGATATAGTTCTTAAAAGAGCATGTTTGAGTCAGCTCTGCTTTACTAGTTAAGCTATTTATGATTTTAAGTCAAACTTATTTTACTAGTTAGTTAATTAGCGATTTGGCTTTAAGGAGACGTCATGAGATATTTTTGGTTTAAGGTTTAAAAATTATTTAGGGCAACAGTTTCAGGGAATTTAGCCTCTCTATGGCTCCAGAAACTCTGAGAATATGCAGTTCCGTTCTGATTTTTAAAATCTCCCATCTAAGAAATTTAGAGATAGATGTACAGAGCATCATCAGAATAGCTTGGAAATGTTGGTTGTTGTGGACCAACGGAAAATTCCAGATCTTTGGATTTGATGAGGCTTGTGTTAGACTTTTTTTGCAGGGTGTGTTAATTTGGAACCATGCTGGCAACATTGATAATGGTTTTTGTTATATGCTGTTAAGTCAGAAACAAGTCATATCTGATGTTCCAGCAGGTTTGTTGAAGATTTAAGTCTCTTGGGAGAAAATTCTGCATCTTTGTCTCCTGGAACAAATGGTGTTTTGAACCAGTTACCTTTGCATTGGCAGCACAGTAGACATCCTTATGCAGTAGGCCACTAGAGCTCCCTATTGATAATGATAGTTAAATGTAACTGAACAGTTGCATGTGCCAGGACATGTAGTTAACTTCATAGAACAGTACTCTAAGATGAGTATTGTAGGTGTCCTCCACTTTTTGAAAGATCATTTTATACCACTTCTCTTTATGAAAGATTAATATTTGTTGTCTTCACTGGCCAGTTTTTGGAGAAGGACATCATGCTTGAAACAGCAGAACATCATCGAAAGAGATGAAGACCATTGACGAGATGGATTGCCATTAATGACTTTGACAGTGGAGTCAGATGTATCAGAATTGGACATGGTTCAGAGTCATTGTTCTTAGGGTTACTTTGAGTAGTAGTTGACTCGAAGGCAAATAACAAGAACAATCAAAATCTGAAGAGGATTTTTTTTCTTTTCTCTTTTATGGTGTAAAAAGAGCAGTGGAAGCATGAGGATGGTTATGTCTGGCTTCTAACACCACAGGGGAGAACTGTCCTTATTATCTACAGCATAAAACCAGTTCTCATTAGATAGTGGTCTCCCATACTCCTGCATCTCTTTCTACTAATTCCAACCAGATATTCTGTTGGATTCAAAATCTGTTACAATAGTTCTCAGATTACACAGAATCCTAATCATGATGATGAGGTTTGTTAAGGAAGTCAAAGTCAGTTTGCAGCAGGATATAGTCACTCAGGACAGCTTCCAAAATGTGCTCCGAGGCAACTCAGCCTTCACCTTCCTGGTGCTACCTCCTGGTGTTACATTGCTCTTAGCCATGATAACCCAGCAAACTTTGGCAAAGATTCCTAGCTCTGACTCCATAGAGTATTAATCTCCAAGGTCAACTCTCATGTCAAGTCTCTGATTCTCTGTTGGAGCTACTGCTCTTGCTCCTCCTATAGGCTTTGTAGGTACAACAATCTTCAGTGCGGAAGGCCACATACTGTGCATTCTCTGCTTCATTTTTGCAGATGGTGAGATTCCAAAGATTCTGCTACTGAATGTACTGAATTTAATGGCAGACCAGCCAGTCCCCTTGTGGCTAGAGGAACACATCTGTTTGCATATTCCTGCCCATTATAGGGCAAAGTTAAAGTCTTTGTCTATGAAAGCAACTTTGAACAAGAAACCCTTGACATCACATATGGACAATGGTGCAAACTAGTGTTTAGATTTGTTGAGATGTTAAAGATGTAGCACCAAGCTCCTTCCCAAGGAACTACACTGAGCATCTTAGTCTTAAGCCATAAAAACAGAACTATGTCTTGTGAACACTATGTATTAGTGTTATTTAGGAGTATTCTAGTAGGATACTTTTCAGGTAGGGAATACTGCAACATTTTTCTTATATAAATTAATAGGGTATCCATGAACATGCTGCTTTTGGATAGGGGAGAAGGCCTGTACTCATTTATTAGATGAGAAAACTGTGTTGTCTTTCTGGAATACATACCTTTTATGGAATAATGGACATTATAAATCACTCTTCCCACCACCTTTCCCCAGTTCTTCTTACTTTAGCACATACCTTGAAAAATATGGGAGCATGAACAGGCAGTTAAAGTGTGCTAATAGGGTGTGTATATAGGATATATCCAGAGACATCAGGATATCTTTCATCTGAGTTTTAATTTTGTCCCCCTGCTTATGATCTTCAATATCATGGCCTGGCAAGCACATTCAGTGCTGCATTTGGTTTTTGGTATTTGCTCACTTCCTGAGACCTTATTTTTGCCAATGCCTTCAGTACAGCTTGAACTTGTTTCTTCATTACCATTTGTTCTTGATCTTATATTGCTTCCTGAAATACTTCTGTGTAAGCCATTTCTTTCTGTATTTCTTTATCTTCTTTAGATGCTTCCTGGATTATTTAAAATTTTACACAAAGCCTCCTTCGGTATTGCAACTTGAGATGTGAATGTTTTTTAGTTCTCTCAGCTTGAAAAATGCTGAGTGAATTCTCCAGCTCTTTGCACATTTTTTAAATAGTACTGTGCTTTCTTGAACTGATCTTTGAACTCTTCTATTCAACTCTTTCATACCATCCTTTATTCCTTAGTTTTTGTTTTTTGTTGTAATGTTTAGTGCAATGTTTAGGCTCTCTGACATTCAATTTTGCCTTTTTTTTCTCCTCTGTTTTTGTAATGACCTTTTGTGGGATGCTCTGTAGTGACCTTTTGTGGGATGACATCAAGAATGAAAACCTTTGTGTCATCCCACAACTCATCTGGTCTTCAATAATTAGTGTTCCAAGCCTGAACCTATTCTTGAGATGGTTTTAAAATTCAGGTCAGATAGACTCAAGGTCATATTTTGGTTCTTGTGGATTTGTTTTTATTTTGTTCAGCTTCAGTTTTAACTTGCACACAAGCAGTTGATGGTCTGTTCCATAGTCAACACCTGACCTGGTTTTGTCTGCTGATATTAAGCTTCTCTAAGGATTCTTTCCACAAATGTAGTCAGTCTGATTCTTGTGTAGTCTCTTAAATGAGGTCCATGTGTTTGGTTGCTGTTTGTGCTTTTTATAAAAGGTATTTGCAATGAATAAATCCTTGATTATAAAAAATTCAATTATTTGATCTCCATTTTTGTCATTGAATTTTTAATTTCTTTCTTTTTTTAATTTTATTTTTATTTTTTTGTGTATATACCATCAAATTGGATCTGACTGGTACAGGAGGAGATTGCCACTCCTTCTCCAGCACATCTAGTGGACTCGAACCACATACCTCTGGGATTGCAGTTCAGCGTCTTGCCACTAGGCCACCAGAGCTTCCTGAGTGTGTGATTTCTTACTGCCAGTCCTTTATTGTTCCAAAATTTTGCTTTCCAGTTCCCAATTATTAGTGTATCTTGATTGTTTGTTAGAACAATTTCATATTGTAAAAGTTGGTGGTTGTTGTTGGGTGCCATCGAATTGAGTCTGACTCACAGCAACCCTGCCAACAAAAGATCTGAACCCTGTTCCATCCTTTACAATCCTCCTATTTCCTGATACACAAGAGCCAATTGCAGCACTCACTGGGTCAATCCACCTGGTTGGGGAGTCTTCCTCTCCTTTCTGACCCTCCAGCGTTCCTAGCATCTTGTCCTTCTCCAAGGAGTAGCACCTCCTAGCAACATGCTTGAAGTATGTGAGGTGAAACCTCATCAGTTTTGCCTCCAAAGAGCACTCTGGCTGAACCCTCTCCAAGACATGTTTGTTTGTTCTTTGCCTCTCTGTGGGATGTTCAGTGCTCTTCTCCACACCACAGCTCAAAGGCGTCAATTCTTCCTTTGTCATCCTTATTCCTTGTCCAGCTCTTAGATGCATATCAAGAGATCAGAAAGATTATGATCTCTATCAAATTCACCTTAGTCCTCAAACTGGCATAATTTCTCAATAATTTGGAGCATCCCCTAACTGTAGATTTTCCCAGTGCAGTGCATCTCCTTATTTCCTGACTGCTGGTACCAAGGGTGTTAATTGTGATTCCAAGCAAGATGAAGCTGTTGACAGTTTTAACCTCTTCTCCGTTCATCATGATATTGCCTGTCTGTCCACTGTTAAGAATCTTTGTTTTCTTGATGTTGAGGTGCAGTCCATACCTAAAGCTGCATTCCTTGATCTTCTGCAACAAGTGCTTCAAGTCCACTGCACTTTGAGCAAGCAAGGTTGTGTCATAATGCAGGTTATTGATGAGCCTCCCTTCAATCCTGATGCCACACCCTTCTTTATAGAGTTTAGCTTTTTGAAAAATTTTCTCAGCACACAGACTGAATAGGCATGGAGAGATAATACAACCCTGACATGTTCCCTTTCCAATTCCAAACCATGCAGTGCTCCCCTGCTCTGTTTGCACAATAGCCTCCTGGTCCTGGTCCAGGTTCCGCATGAACACAATCAACTGCTCTGGGACTCCCATTCCTCACAATGTCAGCCACAACTTGTTATGATCCACACAGTCAAATGCCTTTGCATAGTCAATAAAGCATAAATAGATATTCTTCTGATATGCCTTACTTTCAGCCAGGATCCATCTGACATCAGCAATGTTATCTTTGATGCTATGGGCTCTTCTAAATCTTGCTTGAACTTCTGGCCATTCTCTATCGATGTACTGTTCTAGGTGTTTTTTAATGATCCTCAGCAGTATTTTTTAATTATTTTCCATGCAAATTGGTTGAATAGGTATAGAGAGAGGATAAAGCTCTCTTGCACACTTTTCTTGATTTTAAACCATGCAGTGTTCCCTTGCTCTGTTCAGTCAACAGCCTCTTGACCCAGTTGTAGGTTTCACATGAGCACGATTAAGTGTTTTGGGATTCTCATTTTTAACTGATGCTACCTATCCTACATGAATTTCAAAACTATCTTAGGAACAGGTTTGAGGCCTTGAACACTAATGATCGAAGATCAGATGAGTTATGGGAGGATATCAAGAATATTATATAGGAAGAGTGCAAAATATCATTACAAAGAGAAGAAAAGACCAAAATGGATGTCAGAAGAGACTCTGAATATTGCAGTAGAGTGCCAGGAAGCCAAAGCAGAGGGAAGAAATCAAGACATTAAGGAGCTGAACAGAAGATTTCAAAAGGCAGCGTGGGAAGACAAAGTAAAGTATTATGAAATGTGCGAAGAGCTGGAGTCAGAAAAATCAAAGGGGCTGAACTTGCTCAGCATTTCTTAAACTCAAGGAATTGATGGAGAAGTTCAAGCCTCGAGTTGCAATACTTAAGGATGCTTTGAGCAGAATATTAAATGATCCTGGAAGTATTAAAAGAAGATGGAAAGAGTATACCGAATCATTATAACAAAAGGAATTGGCAGACACAGAAGAATTTCATGAAACAGCATATGAGCAAGAGCCTGTGGTTATGAAGGAAGAAGTTCAAACTGCTTTGAAAGAATTGACAAAAAATAAGGCCCCAGGGATTGATGGTATGCCGCCCTAGATGTGCTAACCAAGTTATACCAAGAAATCTGGAGTTCAACCACTTGGCCAACTGACTGGAAGAGATCTATTATTTGTTCCCATTCCAAAGAAAGGTGATCTGACAGGGTGTGGACATTATCTTATCAAACAATATCATTACTATCACATGCAAGCAAGATTCTGCTGAAGATATCCAAAAATGACTGGAGCAGCACATCAACAGAGCTGGATTTAGAAAGGGGTTGTGGTACTAGGGATATTTTAGCTATTGTTAGATGAATCTTAGCTGAAAGCAGGGAGTATCAGAAGAATGTCTATATTTGTTTCATTGATTATGCAAAGGCATTTGACTGTGTGGATGACAGCAAACTGTGGCTGACTCTGAGAAGAATGGGAATCCCAGAACACTTGACTGCTCATGCGAAATCTATACATGGACCAGGAGGCAGTCGTCAGGACAGAGCAAGGAAACACTGCATGGTTCAAAATTCAAAAGGGATGTGTCCTATCTCCATACCTTTTCAATCTATATGAAGAACAGATTATCCATGAAGCTGGGTCTATGAGGAGAAATGCGGCATCAGGATTGGAGGAAGATTCATCAACAATCTGTGTTGTACTGATGACACAACTTTGCTTGCTGAAACTGAAGAGGACCCGAAGTGCTTGCTATGGAAGGTCAGGGACTACAGCTTTCAATATGGACTGAGGCTTAATATCAAGAAAACAAAGATTCTCACCACTGGGCTGATTGGCAGCATCATGATGGATGGTCAAGAGATTGAGATTGTTCACAGCTTTAGTTTGCTTGCCTCCACAGTCAACATTGTTGGCACCAGCAGCCAGGAAGTTAAAAGATGCATTGGAATGGAAAAGGCTGTGGTCCGAGACCTCTCTGAAGTACTGAAGAGCAATGATGTCAGTCTAGAAACTTAAGGTGCACCTGATCCAGACCATAGTCTTTGCAGTTACTTGCTTTGCATCAGAGAGTGGGACAGTGACTAGAGATGATAGAAGGAGATTTGATGCCTTTGAGCTGTGGTGCTGGAGAAGAGTATTGAATATACCTTGGACTGCTAGGAGAACAAACAAGTTCGTCCTGGAGAGGATGAAGCCAGGCTGCTGTTTGGAGGCAAGGATTCTGAAGCTTCATCTGACATACTTTGGACATGTTGCAAGGTGAGATGAGTCCTTGGAGAGGGACTTCTTGCTTGGGAAAGTAGAAGGACAGCACAGGAGAGGAAGACCCTCAATGAGATGTATTAATTCAGTTACTTGGGTAATGGGGATAGATGTGTCTGAGACAATAAGATTGGCAAGGGGTAGAGCAGGGTTTAGGACTGTTGTACATAGGTTCTCTATGACTCACAGGCAACTTGATAGCACATAACAACAAGAAAACCCTACAGCTTACTATAAACCACATAATCAAATGCTTTTGTTCAGTCAGTAAAGCATAAATAGCCATCCTTCTGGTAGTCCCTGCTTTCAGCCAAGATCCGTCTTATGTCATCAGTGACATCCGTGCTGGCAATTCCTCTTCTAAATCCAACTTAATTAATGATCCAGCCATCCATGGATGATAATCAGCAAGGTTTTGTTTGTGTATGATATTAGAAACACTGTGCAGTAATTTCTGCATTCAGTTGGATCACCTTAGTTGGGAATAGGGACAAATGTAGATCTTTTCCAGTATGAGAAACTGATATGTAAGTGCTATACCATATACAAAAATCCTTAATAACATGCCTCCGGAAATTCTATGAACTTTGATAAATGTCAATGGTTGTAGAGGGGCTTCGGTCCTTTTGTTCATGGGGTCAATATGAGACGTGCTCAACTTAAAGGCAATCAACAACAACAACAACAAAAACAAGCAAACAGGATGAAGGAGGCAGGGGCTCCCTGGGTGAGGTGGTGCAAGAGTCAAGACCTTGAATGGCTCATTACAACCATGACAAATACCTTCCTTGATTTTAAAGTATTATTTCCTATTTTGTTCAGAATGATTACTGATCTATGTATAGGCTCTGTATGAGCACAGTTAAGTGTTCTGAAATTCTCAGGATCACAGTGTTATCCATAATAAGTCTTTTGTGCCATGGATGATTTATTAGTGCTAACGCCAGATGGATCCTGGCTGAAAACAATACCAGAAAAATGTCTGTCTGTGCTTTATTGACTACGCAGAGCCATTTAACTGGGTCTTAACAAAGGATGGCTATTATTGAGAAGAATGAAAATCCCAGAACACTTGTTGTTTTTTGCTATTGAATCACCTGCAGCTCATAGCGATCCTATGTACATTAGCTCTGAAAGCTTCCCTGTCCTGAGCCAATCTCATTATTTCCGACAGACTTAATCCCATTTTTCCAGTCACTGAATCAATCCATCTCATCATCCTGGTCTTCGTCTCCTGCGCTGTCCCTCCACCCTTCCAAGCATGATGTCCCTCTCCAAGGACTGATCGTTCCTGCCACATGCCCAAAGTATGTGAGAGTGAGCCTCAAAATTTTTGCCTACAGTGAGCAGCCTGGTTTCACTCTCTCCAGTACTTCAGTGTTTGTTCTGGCATCCATGGTATGTGCAACATTCTTCTCCAGCACCACAACTCAAAGGCATCAATCCTTCTGTTATCCTTAGTTATTGGCTGGATCTCTGATGCATAGTAAGTAATTGTAGAGACCATGACCTGGATTAGGTGTCCCTTATCTCTAGACTTCAGTACCCTAGTGAGGTCCCTGACAGCAGACTTTCCCATTGAAATTAATCTTTTGGTTTTCTAACAGCTGGTGCCAAGAATGTTGGTTAACTGTGCTTATATAAATTGTGGCTAACCTTGAAGAGAATGGGAATCCCAGAACACTTGAATGAGCTTGTGAGAAACCTATACTTGGACCAGGAAGCATTCCTCAGAACAGAGCAAGGAAACACCGCATGGTTCAAAATCAGGATAGGAGTACCCCAGGGATGCGTCCCGTCTCTGTACCTTTTCAATTTATATACAGAATAGATCATTTGGGACGCTGGGAATTATGAGGAAGAATGTGGCATCAGAATTGGAAAAAGACTCAACAACCTATGTTATGAAGATGACACAACCTTGCTTGCTAAAAGTGAGGAGGACCTGGAGTGCTTGCTGCAGAAGATCAAAGACCGTACTCTTTGAGATGGCTTAAAGCTCAACATCAAGAAGACAGATTCTCACTACTGGGCTAATTGGCAACACCATAATAGATGGATAAGAGATTGAGGTAGCTAACAATTTTCAGCTTGCTCGGGCTCCATAATCTACACTTCTTTCAACAAATGAATTGAACTGGGAAAATCTGCTGTCAGAGACCTCTCCAAAGTACTGAGAAGCAATGATATCAGTCTAGAGATTAAGTTGTGCTTGATCTAAGCCATGGTCTTGATAATTACTTAGGTTGTATCAGCTGGACAATGATTAAGAATGTCAGAAGAGTATTCGATGCCTTTGAGTTATAGTGTTGGCTGGAGAAGAATTTTGAACATACCATGGACCAACAAGAAAACAAATAGGTCCATCTTGGACAGTGTGAAACCAAGTTTCTCCTTGGAGGCTAGGATTATGAAGTTCTGTCTCATCTGCTTTGGGCATGTGGCCAGGAGGGACCCATCCATGGGGAAGGACGTCATGCTTGGAAGGGTGGAGGGACAGCTCAGGAGAGGAAGACCCAGGATCAGATGAATTGATGCAGTAACTGGGGCAATGAGCATAGGTGTGTTGGAGACAGTGAGACTGAGGACAGGGCAGGCTTCAGAAATGTTGTATATAGGGATGCTATGAGCTGCAGACAACTCGATGGCACATAACAATAACAAAAACATACAAAATGTGTACCTAGACTAAGAAACTGTTGTCTGAGCAGAGCAAGGAAACATTCTGCATGCTTTAAAGTTAGGGTTGTGGCCTTTCTCCATACTTACTCAATCTGTGTGCTGAATAAATCATTCGAAAAGCTGGCCTTTTTGTAAAAGAATGTGGTGTTGACAGAGGAGCAAGACTCATCAACAACCTGCATTATGCATAAAACACAACATTGCCTGCTGAATATGAGTAGGACTTGAAACTCTTGCTGCAGAAGATCAGAGTATAGCCTTTATTATGGATTGCATTTCAGCATCAAGAAAACAAAAATCCTCACCACTGGACCTGTAATATGATAGAGGGAGAAAAGATTGAAATTGTCAACAATAGAATTCATCTTACTTGGTTCCAAAATCAATGTCTTTGCTTCCAGCAGTCAGGATTGGGAGACACATTTTGTTGTGCTCACATACTGTTAGAAACCTCTCCAAAGTATTGAAGAACAAATGATGTTAATTTGAAGACCAAGGTGCTGCTGATTTAGGTCATTTCCTTTTCAGTCACCTACTTGGCCTCTGTGAGCTGGACAAATAAGGGTGACAAAAGAAGAATTGATAGCTTTGAATTGTGGTGTTGGAGAAGAGTACTCAATATCTCATGGATTGCTAAAAGAACAAACAGAATATATGTTGGAAAAAGTAAAACCAAAATGCTCCTTGGAAGCAAAGCTTCGTCTCTCATACTTTAAGCGAGTTGCTAGGTTAGGCTATTCCTTGGAGAAGAACACTATATTTGGCAGGGTGGAGGTTCAGAGGAAGAGAGGAAGACCCTCAGCGAGACAGATTGATAGACTGGCTGCGGTAATAGGCTCAAACATGTCAGAAATGATGAGGTTGGCACAGGATAGGACAGCGTTCAGGTCTGTTGTGTTTGTAGGTTCACCATAAATTGTACTTGTCTCCACGATACCCACTACTACCACAAAATGATCCACACAGAATAACGACAACATCTGATCTATACTCTCTGATGCTTTTGACCAGTCTATAAACACTTGCACACGTCTTCCTGGTATTCTCTGGCTTTTAGCTCAATTTACCTAACATTACCACTGACATTAATTCTGTGCCCTCTTCTAATTTTGACTTGACTTTTTGGAAATTTCCTTTTGATACAACTGTTTTTGAAGTATCTTCACTAGAACTTCAATATATGTGGTATTAATGATATTATTTGAAAATTTTCACATTCTGTTTTGATCATCTTTCTTTGCAAATCCCAAATAATAAATCTTAAGGATGGTGAAGCTTATCTGACTTACTTTAGGCATGTTTTGTTTCGGGACCTAGTTGGAGCTCTGTTGGCCTAGTGGTAAGGAAATGTGCTGCCAACTCAAAGGCAAAGTGGTTCAAAGCTGTCACCTGCTCTGTGGGAGAAGAGATGAGTAGCCTCTTCCCATGTGATTAACTGCCTCTGAAAACCAAGTTGGAGTTTATTCCAACTTGATGGCATGTAACAAACATAAATCATTAGAAAAAGACATCATGCTAGGAAAGGTGAAGGGTCATTGAAAGTGAGGAAGATCCCCAAAAGATGGATCAATGTAGTGACTATAACATTTTACTTGAGGGTATAAGAGGTGATGAAGATGGCACAGATTGAGTAGGATTCAGATCTGTTGTTCATAAGATCGATATTAGTTGTAGTTGACCTTACAACACCTGACAACAACAACAGCAACATCCAGTCAGGTGGCCAAACGTTTGGTCTTCCACACTTCTTCACATCAAGCAGTGAGTGCTTCCAAGTTTCACATCATCTCAGTAGTTATTCATCAATTCTTAGAGCCTTGGTTGTTTTTATTTTTTCCAATGCCTTCAATGCAAATTGGACTTTTTCTTGAAACTTTCAGTTTTAATTATATGCTTCTTCCTAAAATGTTTGAATACCAACCATTTTCTTGTGATTCAGTGTCTTATCTTTTAAAAAAAATTTAGTTTATATTGGTTTGCATACAAAATTTGTGTACATTGTGTTTTACACTTTCCTTCATTCACATTGTGTTTCATACAATTATTTCCATACATTTGTATTTTATAAAATTAATCCCCATTGAATTATTCTTACAATTATCCTGTCTTTTCAAGTACCCACTGGATCTTTCCCATTTTCTTTACCCTCTCCCTCTACCCACCAAATTGTGCGGCCCTGCGGTTTCCCTCCTGTTCACCCTTACCCATCTGTTCCCTCCCATTGTATGGGAAAGTCTGCTGTCAGGAACCTCTTCAAAGTGCTAGAGAGCAATGATGTCAGTCTGGAGACTAAAGTGTGCTCGTTTCAGGTCATGGTTTTTACAGTTACTTTGTGTGCATCAGAGAGCTGGAAAAAGAATTGATGCCTTTGAGTTGTGGTGCTGGAGAAGGATATTGAACATACCATGGACTACCAGGCGAATAAATAGATCTGTCTTGGAGAGGGTGAAAGCAAGTTTCTCCTTGGAAACAAGGATTATGAAGCTCTGTCTCACATACCCTGGGCATGTGACCACGAAGTACAAATCCTTGGAGGAAGACATCATGCTTGAAAGGGTGGAGGGACAGTGCAGGAGAGGAAGACCCCCAGATGAGATGGACTGATATGGTAACTGGGGCAATGGGATTTGGTGTGTCAGAGTTAGTCAAAGCTAATTTACATAGGGACAGTAGGAGTTGTGGGTGACTAGATGGATAACAACAACAACATATTGAATACTGCATGCTTTATAGTCAGGAAGGGTGTGTGTCAAGGTTGTATTCTTTCTGCACAGGATATTAAGTTGTTATGCTGAGCAAATAATTCGCAAAGCTGGATTCTATGAAGAATGTGGCATCAGGAGTGGAGGAAAACTCATCAATAACCTGTGTTATTAACACAGATCACAGCTTTTCTTGCTTAAAGTGAAGAGACTATGAAATTCTTGCTGCAGAAGATCAAGGACTATGGCTTTCTGTGTAATTACATCTTATCAAGAAAACAAATGTCTTCACTACAGGACTGTCAACACTATGATAGAGGAAGATAGGACCAAAGCTTTCAATAATTTAATCTTTCTAGGATCAACAATCAATGATACCAGCAGTAAGGAAACCAGGAGATGTATTCCACTGAGGAAGTCTGGTCAGGGACTTCTCCAAAATGCTAAAGAGCAATGATGTCAGTTTGAAGAATAAGGTATGCCTAATTCTTCTCAGTCACCTGCTGTGCATCTGAGATCAGGACAGTGAATAAGGCTGACAGAAGAAGAATTGAACCTTTTGATTTGTTTTGTTGGAGAAGAGCACTGAACTTCCATAGACGGCCAAGAGAACAATTAGCTATGTCTTAGAAAGGGTGTAACCAGAGTTGTCATTGGAGGCAAAGATGGTGAAACTTCATCTTTCAGATTTTGGACTTGTAGCTAGGTGAGGCAGTTCTTTGGCAAGGGACACATCATGCTTGGAAAGACAGAATCAGTGAAAGAGAGGAAGACTTCCAATGAGATAGATTGACACACAACTTCAGCAATGGGCTCTAGCGTGTCAGAGATTACGAGGATGGCATACGAAAGGGCGAGATTGAAGTTGACTGTCCTTAAGGTCTCCATGAGTCATACTCGATTCAGTGACACCTAACAACTATCTATTGCTGTTATTTGTTACTATCCATTTTTAATCTGGAGACTTGATGTGTACTAGGCAGAATATTGGCTTTTCTTGCACCATCCTTGCCTAGATTATCTGGAGCATTTTTTACAATGACTCCCTGGAGTGAACCCTCGCCCCATTAGAATATGGCCCAGAAAATACACTGATTTCACACCTACAGTGTTTATTTGTATTCTGCTTTGTTTGCACTTTTAATTCTGGCACGAGTTTACAAGGTTAACATCCATTCAGCAAAACTTGAATGGCTCCCTCAAGAAGGAAGAAAGGGGAAGAGAGGAAAATGTTCATTTATAAATGAATGAAAATTCAACCTTCTGTAGGTTTTAAAGTCACAATTAAAAAATTATTATCAATGGGGAAAAGGAAGGAACTCGAGAATGCTCAGGAGAAGTAGAATAGTTTTATAAAATGACAGTATTTACAAGCACAGCAGAAGTAATCTTGTTTGAATATTCTCATTGTACAGATAAGACTCTGAAGCCCAGAGAAGATTTATAGAGTCTTAAAACTAATTGCTGCCCCTGATAGTACATTCCACAATACCAAAAACATTCTTCAGATAAAGACAGATACCTTGATACCTTGATTCTCATTGAACTCTCTGTACAAGACATTTACTCAAATTCAATTAAAATATACTGAAAAGCAAGGTGTTGATATTATCAGCTGATGGCAACCGTATATGTGCAGAGTGAAACTAGTTTATAGGGCTTTCAAGGCCAGGTCTGTCTTCTGAAGTGCAACTGAACTGTCAGCCTTTGGTAGTAATCTAGCAAGTTAATCTCTGCTACCTTGGCAAGTTATGTAGATGACACAACCCTGCTTGCTGAAACTGAGGAGAACCTGAAATGCTGCAGGGGGTCAAGGACTGCAGCCTTCAGTATGGATTGAAGCTCAGTGTCAAGAAGACAAAGATTCTCACCACTGGACCAATTGGCAGCATCAGGATGGATGGTGAAAAGATTGAGATTGTTAACAGCTTTATTCGGCTTGGCTTCATGGTCAACAGTCTGGGCACCAGCAGCAAGGAAATAAAAAAACCTATTGCAGTGGGAAAGTCTGCTGTTAGAGCTCTCTTCAGGGTACTGAAGAGCAATGGTGTCACTCTGGAGATTAAGGTGCATCTGATACAGGCTATGGTCTTTGCAATCACTCGTTATGCATCGGAGAGTTGGACAATGATTAGGGAGGATAGAAGGAAAATTGATGCCTTGGAGCTGTGGTGCTGGAGAAGAGTATTGAATGTACCATGGACTGCCAAGAAAACAAACAGATTCATCCTGGAGAGGGTTAAACCAGGCTGCTCCTTGGAGGCAAGGATTGTGGGGCTTCGTCTGACATACTTTGGACATGTTGTAAGGAGAGAGAGGTCTTTGGAGAGGGACATAATGCTTGGGAGGGTGGAGGGACGACGCAGGAGAGGAAGACCCTTTATGAGGTGGATTAATTCAGTGACTGGGGTAATCGGGATGGATGTGTCAGAGACAGTGTGATTGGCACAGGATAGAGCAGGGTTTAGGGCTGTTGTACATAGGGTCGCTGTGAGTTGCAAGCGACTCGACGGCACATAACAACATAACAACAGCAATCTTGGCAAGAGTTGTAGGTGGCTTATGACTTGTTATGTAGGCACATAATAACAGAAACAACCCTGGGACAGGTAAAAGTTTTATGTTTGTAAGAATACTAAAGATAAAAGAAATGCTAACTTGAAAATACAGGAAAAGTAATAGAAAAAGAAGTAACCTTGGGGTGAAAATATATTAGTATAAGCATGCAGTGGAAAAATTATCATGCTTGAGTGATGATATGTGAAGATTAGATTTTGTAGAATAAGGTATTTTGTTGATCATTTTGGAAGGTGACTTCATGAAGAAACAGTGAATTGGTTTCCTTTGGTCTTAATTTCTGCCAATGGATATTTGCTTGCATTTTCTGGTAGCTGATGATAACTAATCTGAAAACATAGCAGAGGGAAACTAGTAGCCACTGATGCTTGCCATATATGCCGTCTCTTCTCTCTGTTCATACATTTACAGTCTGCCTTATAGATTCCATTCAGTCTTACATTTCCTGGTACTGTGACAGTTCCCACCCGCCCCCTTTTGAAATGACTAATCCAGTTAAAATGATGTTTTCTTTGAAACATATTTTTTTAACAAGAACTAGAATTTATTCAACAAATATGTTTTGAGAAACAGTTTTTAGACACAGGTGATAAACAAAGGTGGGTGAACAGGGACAACTGTCATTGAATGCTTTATGTTGTTTGGATTTATACCCAGTAACAACCCTCCAAGGTAGATGTTATTATCTCTGTTTTATAATGTGAGGAAGAAACTAAATTGTGATGGAGAAGATAGATCAGAGTCTGAACTCAGAAAATTCTATGTTCTCTTTTTCACTGTCTTATACCTATTAAATGTATATATACTCATAAATCATAATCGTATATTTTAAACATAATTTTGCAAAATTGGGAAAATAGTAAGCTTGCTTCATTATCTACTTAAAAAATTTATAGTGGTTTATATACAAAGTTCATATGCTTTATGTTTTACACCATTATCTAGTATATTTAACTCAGCATTGTCTTTAGGATGCTCCTTTAAATTATCTACTTTGATCTGCTTCCAAAAGGTCATAGCCTTGATAACTCAGCGTGGCACTTTGACTCCACATACATGGTGTTACCCTGGGTCAGAGCTAACTAGACAGCAAGTTAAAACCACAATAAGACTTTTAAGTTTTAATGACTGTATTGAATTTTACTGATAAACCTGTCAAAAACTTCTTTGTCTTTGATACCATATTTTTATTTTCAGTGTTTCCTTTTGTTTACTACTTACACGTCCAAATGTGTTTGTGAACATGATCTTTCTTCATGTTTTAATAGATTCATGAACATATTAATCCTAATTGTTTTTAAGTCATTGTCAAATGCAGATATCTGGGAACTACCCTGAATATGGCTGTCTTGATAGCTTTGTCTTTTGACAGATTTTTTTTTTACCCCCTTGCTTTTGTCGCATATGGAAGCCCTGGTAGCCTAGTGAGTAAGGAGTTGCACTGTCAACTCAATGACGGGCAGTATAACAACAGCATATTATGTTGTTGTTGTTGCTATGTGCTTGCGACTCATAGCAACCCTATGTACAACAGCCCCAAACTCTGCTCTGTCCTGTGCCAATCTCACTGTCTCTGACACACCCATCTCGATTACCCCAGTCACCCAACCAATCTACCTCCTAGAGGGCCTTCCCCTCCTGCGCCTGCCCTCCACCCTCCAAAGCATGATGTCCTTCTCCAAGGCCCGATCTCTCCTTACAACATTACCAAAGTATGTCGGACAAAGCCTCAGAATCCTTGCCTCCAAGGAGCAGCCCAGTTTAACCCTCTCCAGGGTGAATCTGTTTGTTTTCTTAGCAGTCCATGGTACCCTTAATATTCTTCTCCAACACCAAAGCTCAAAGGCATCAGTTCTCCTATCCTCCCTAGTCATTGTTCAACTCTCTGATGCATATTATACTTTTAATTAATGCCATACATAGTATGGGGAGTGAAATAAATAGTTTATATATGAAAATGGACAGGCATGAAAAGTCTAAAATAAAGTTACTTTAAACCTAGTCTTAGTGTTTGAATACACCTAGTTAGGAACTGAGATGACTTTGTGGTATTTTCTCGCTCTTCGTACATTCAGTGCACCAATAGGCTCTAAGGGTACCTTGTGTTAAGGGCAGTGGCTCAGATGCTGGACGACTTGTGCTGCTAACCCAAAGGCTTCAGTTCACGTTATTCAAATCCACAAGCAGCTCCATGGGAGAAAGCTGAGCAGTCTCTTCCCGTGTGATTTATAGCCTGTGAAACCCATTTCTGGAGGGTCAGCTATGAGTCAGTTCTCCCACTATGTTCAGTTAGTTGATCCTCCACCCTCACCTTTCATTTCTCCCTGAATTCTTATACTACAGAAGGTTCTTCCACCATGCTCTTCTCTTCCCTCAGTAGTACACTATTGTGTGCTATGTGTTGTTATTTGGTGAGAGACATAGAGAGAGGTTCTTTGTTGTCTTGGCCCAGCCTTACTCTCATTTAAGCTTTCCCTTACTTGGGCATTGGCACTTAAGGCTTTCTTAGCATTTCTGCCCCTTAAGCTTATGACACAAAACTTTTTGCATGTGCCTTCATAATGGGTTCTTTGCAAGAAGGGGATTTTCTACCTTCTCAGTCAAAGTAGTTCTTTGAAGTTTCTTGGTTTAAATTCCTAGGCCTGATTGATTTGCTGCCCTTCATCCTCTGTGCCTGGTGGTGACAGAGTTTTCTGTTTTTCTCCCAATGACTAACAATGGCTTTCTCTTTATATGAGAGAGTGGTTTAAGCAAATAAGCTGAAATGTTGTGCCACTCTTTTTTTTAAAATAATTTAGTTTGTTTATTTTTCATTTCAATGAACATCTACAGAGATTTTGGAATTCCCTTCATTCATTGTTGCACCCTTCTCCCCGCACACACCCCCTGCCTCCTCGCCCCCCCTTTGCTCCTCTCCTTGTAAAGCAAAAGAAAAACTCCCTCATTGGTACACAATCCCCCCGCAGCTCCTCAAACCCCACCGCCCACCCCCAAATATAATCCACTCTGTAACCCTCGTTGCATACTCCTACGATAAAAATAATGCCCTAAAATATGATACTTTTAGACTATTCTCTCCCCCATAGACTTCAATGCAGTTAACATATTTCATCCAGTTTTACACCATCATCAGCATTTATACACTGACTTATAGGCTCTTCATTGCTGTGCGTTCTGGAAGCATCTAATTGCGTGCACCGATGAAGGAGTCCTTCTCTGTTCTCTTGCCTTTGGTTAACTAAGTTCTGATCCGTTTATTTGGTGATTGGCACCTCTTCTGTGATCTACCACAAGGGAACCAATTCTCTTGCTACAAAAAGGAATAATGAATAAAAGTAATAATTTTGTTGTTTTTCTGACTTTTGTCGTTGGTAGAGTTGGAACATCGCTCTTTGTACATCAGCAGTAGAAATGGAATTTAAAATAAGTTATTAATGAAATTAGTTATTTGTATTTTAAAATAGCTTAAATCTATAAAGTTAAGAGAAATATTTCAAAATGTTTTATGCTGTTAGTTTCTTATTACTATTTATCTTCATTACTATGGTTTTGATCACTACATAGTGTTTTTAACTCTTTTAAAAAGTTAATATCTATTCAGTACTTTAACCTAACCAGGTATTGACACTCCAGCATTTTTTTCCCTTTGGATTTGTCTTTGTTTCTTTATCTGTTCATTTCTTTGCTTATCTTTTTATAATCATCTGCTAGGTTGTATTTTATGCTGCAGCATTATAATCTTTCATATTTAGTTTAATAGAGTTTATTTTTCTTTTATCCTTGTTTATACTCATTACTTATATCATTATAACCTAAGAGATTGAACATGTTCATCCTGGAGAGGGTCAAACCGGGATGCTGGTTGGAGGAAAGACTTCAGAAACTTCATCTGACATACTTGCAAGGAGGGACCTGTCCTTGGAGAAGGACGTGATGCTTTGGAGAGTGGAGGGACAGTGTGGGAGAGGAAGACCCTCAATGAAATGGATTGATTCAGTGACTGGGTCATGGGGGTAAGTGTGTTGGAGACAATAAGATTGAGATAAGATAGAGCAAAGTTTAGGGCTGTTGTTGTACATAGGTTCACTATGAGTGACTCATGGCATATAACAACAACATTTATTATTTTATGTTTTTTATTTCTGTTTAAGTCACTGTTTATTAATTTACCTCTTGTTATTTTGTTAGTCTACTTTTCTTTCTCCTTTTTAAAAAAATAATTTACTTCACTTCTTTCTCTTGGTAGGTAGAATTATAAAATGTTACAACTATTCTGGAAGGCGGTTTCTCAAAAAGCTGAACATAGCAATTCCATATGACCCAGATTTTCTACTGCTAGGAATATACTCTAAGGAAAATAGAACTGAGACTCAAATGGAGACTTATGTATACCAGTGTACAAATCATTGTACATTGTACATAGCAATACTATTCACAATAGCAAGAAAATGGAAACAGCTTAAATGTCCATCAGCAAACTAATGGATTGAGAAACTGTGGTACATTCACACAATGGAATACTATGCAGCACTCAGGAACAATGGTTTAGAAAAATACTATATAACATGAGAGAGGTTAGACAGCACTATGTTGAGTTAACTCAGTATAATAAAGGTTCAGTCTTATAAGGACAAATACAGCATAAGACCATTATTGTAAAAGTAGAAGGATAAGAGGGAACACAGGGTCTGAGAGTGGGGAGGGGGAGAAATCACGAGGTCACAGTGTTACAGTTTAGTGGGTGGAGGGAGGAGGTGATGGAATTAGGGACAATAGAGTAGGAACCTGAAAAGATGGTGTAATAGTGGACATTGATAAATGGTGATTAATTTTATAAAACACAGTGTATGGGAATGATCATATGAAACACAATGTAAATGAAGGCATTGGTGAAATAAAGTGTATATAAGTGGAACATAATGCATACAAATTTTGTATACAAACCAATATAAAACATGTTAATTTACTTCCCTTCTTTCTCAATCAGATGTACATGATACCATTATTATTTGAAAGGTAGACAATTCCTGATAGTTTATTATTCCCTTTTACATTCTCTTTCCGTGAGTGTCTTCAACCATGAAATTTTAGGAATATTTTATCTTTCTGCCCTCTTTTCCCATCGCTTAAGTTTTGATGAAATGAGTTATCATTGAATATATTATTTTTTAAAAAGTGTACCTCTGTGGTTTAGTTTAGAAGTTGTTATATAGCTGTGTTACTGGTATACAGTACATATCTGGTTATACTTTGTACTATTTAAGTGTTTAAGTCCATTACTCATCTTTTATTTTTTGCCCCTTTGTTACAGTTTATTTTTTACCTAGTCAGAAACTTTTGTGGTTTTTTCCCCCCTCAGTTTAGTTACATAGTACTAAATATTCTCTCTGACATTATGTATTGTAGAGTTTATCTTTCAATATGGTTTTCTTTCATAGCCATTGAACTTGACTCTGCCATTTGGATATGGGGCGAGGGATATGTGAATAGGCCTGGTGAGCCCATCCATAAGGGAATTGCCTATCTTGCCATTCCAAGGGAATTGGCTGGTCTCAACAATAAATTTGAGAGATACCAGTAGCAAAGATTATCTCTCACGACTAGCAAAGGATAAGTAGACATGCAATGGATGCCTTTTAGGATCAGACATTCTTGCTCCTGTTACACTTAAAGCATCAGCAGCTATGGCCGAAGCAGAGAACTAGAGTCAACATGAGTTAGAACAGTTACCCCCCAACCCCATGGACAGAACAGAGATAAACGTTTGTCCAAGTTTTTTTGACAACTTTGAGGGAGGTGGTGCGAGCCAGTATTAGGAGGATTGAGAACTTAGTAACACTGGCCTTAAGCTGCAAAGCTCAAGGCTGAGTTGTCTGCAAGCACATTTCAGAAGCAGTCCTGAGTGAATTCTGCTATTAACCTGGAATATATAACCTTTTAACTTCCCCAGTATGGTACCGTGTGGTCTGTGAACTATCACATTGGGTTTGAGACCCAGTAAAGCAGTAAGATTGGTGTTGAGATGACTAGAAATTGGTACAGGAGCATGAAAGACAAGTCTGGGTTCATGGGAATTGGTGGTGTGCTGTTCATGTGGACATTTCCCCTTTGTGAAGTTGGTAAAAGGCTGTCCCCATGGAATCCTTGCTCTTTTTATTGTATGCTATCATTACTCTTTTTAATTTTGACTATAAAGGATTTATTGATTGGGTAATTGATTTTCAGTTTGTTGCCTTGTCTCTTTGTTAATATTTTTCTCATGGTTTTGAAGGTTGTGAAGTTCAGATTCTGTCAGATTCTGATCCTGTCCTCTTCTCTAAATAGCCTCTTCTTTTTCCTAAGTTTGTAACGTCTTTATTTTTGTATTGTTGTTAGGTACCATAGACTTAAATTCTGACTCACAGCCCCTCCCTGTAACAAACTAGTCATTTCTATAGTAATAGATTGCTAGGTCTTTCTCTTGTGGAACTTTTGGGTGGGTTCAAACTGCTAGCTTTTAGGTTATCAGCAGAATACGTGACAATTGTACCAGTAAAGCTCCTATTTTTGTCATCCAGTTCCGTAACTATACCACAATATGTCATTTTCATCTTTCTAGAAATAAAATGAGCCTATTTATCGAAACTCATTGCTGCTGAGTTGATTCCAACTTTCAGTGACTCTACCAGTGATGCCATTGCTGATGTCAGATGGATCCTGGCTGAAAGTAGAGAATACCAGTAGAATGTCCATGTTTTATTGACTATGAAAACACGATTGACTGTGTGGATCATAAAAATCTATGGCCAATAGTGAGATGATTGAGAGTCCTCGAGCATGTAGTTGTGGTCATATGAAACTTATACCACACCAGGAAGTTGTTGGCCACATGGAACAAGGGAACACTGCAAGGTTTAAAATCAGGAAGGGTATGTGTCAGGATTGTGTCCTTTCTCAATACCTATTCAGAGAGGCTAGACTTGATGAAGAGGAATACAGCATCAGGATCAGAAAAACACTCATCAACTACCTGCAATCAACACGCATGGTTCCAGCAAGTCAGGAGATACATTGCCTTGGGCAAATTTGCTGTCAGGGACCTCTCCAAAATACTGAAGAGCACTGTTGTAGTTTGAAGACTAAATAGTCTTTATTTTGGCTGTTGTCTTTTCAGTTACTTTGTAGGCATCTGAGAGCTGACAGTGGGTAAGGATGAGAGAAGAATTGATGCCTTTAAGTTTATGGGGTTGGAAAAGCATACTAAAGATCCCATCGACTGCCAAAAGAACTAACAAATAGGTCTTTGAAAAAGTGTAACTATAGTGCTTCTTGGACGTGAAGGATGGAGAAGTTTCATCTCATACTTTGGACATGTATGAGAGGCTATGCCTTGGAAAGGAACATCATACTTGGCAGGATGGAGGGTCAGTGAAAGAGAGAAAGAACCCCCCTCTCAGTTGGATTGACAAGGTGACTGTAGCAATGGGCTCTAGGGTTTCGGAGATGATGCGGATGGTGTAGGATAGGACAGGGCTCAGGTCTGTTTGTCATAGTGTTGCTGTGAGTTATAATTATCTTGATGGCACCTAACAATGACAACAACACAGGACAGAGTAGAACTTTGCATAGAATTCCTGTAAAAAGAGTAAGGGCCACATGGTGATAGCCATGTATGACTTTTACTGACTTCATATAAGGGAACTGTTCCCATCAATATCACAAAACCAATTCCCATTGTGGTCACACATGTCCCCTATGCTCCAATACCTCTTCTACTCATCTCAACACCTATCTATAGCTTTCATGGATTTAAAATCTGAGGTGCTAGCTCATACACCATACAGAACCATGTTATGGAAGTAAAAAAGTTATAGATTAGTAGTAGAATACAGCCGGGACAGCTTTTGAAATAAGTTCACAGGCACATCAGCCTTGAGCCCCATGGGGTTAGGACATTGTTAAAAAGTTCTCAGTCCTTCAAATTAACATTTGACTAATTGCCCAACAAACTTGGGCAAAGGCTCTTAGCTCTGGTTCCAGTGGTGTAACAGTCCTAACGTAGCTGTCTCACATCAGGTCTCTAGTTCAGCCATGGTTGCACTTTTCCTAATGGTGAGGTTTCTTTACCAGTGCTAGTGAGGGCTCATTCTGCTGCTAGAGCATTTCAATTTATAGGTGAGACTAGCCAATCCCATTGTAGATTGTTGAGACTGTTCAATACCTTTGTGGAATGATAAGATAACTAATCCCCTTGTGAATAAGCTAACAAACCCTATTTGTATAGTCTGCCTATCCACAAAATCAGGTCAGATCAGATGGTTAGGAGAATCATATTGACAGTTAGACTCCATAGTTTCCAAGGCTGCAAATCTTTGCAGAAGCAGACTGCCTTATCTTTCACAGAGTGGTTCGTGAGTTTGACTTCTTGACTTTTTAAGTCGTTTATTTGTATTTAAGCAATGTGTCACCAAGACTCCCTACTATTCCGTACTTTGATTTTTCTTCATTTTAGAAAATTTTGTTTCTTAACTCTTTCAACTTTTTATTTTTAAAAATTTTCAAGATCTGTGTTTTTATATATTAGATCTCCTGTAATTATTCTCCAGTGGTTTGTTATTAACCCCTTCATAGTTCTTATTTGAAATGCATCTTTAATTTTAGTCTTGGTCTTTCTCTTTTTTAACATTCACATTTTAAAAGTATTTGAGACATCACAGTTTTAATTCGTACCAGCTTATATTTTACTGTGTCCCTTATTTTCCTCTCTGATCTTTCTCTTCTCTACCAATTAGACCTTCTTGTAAATCTCATTTCTCTTTCTTCATTCATTGATGCTGAAAACTTAGGTGGTTTTTTTTTCCTCCCCCTGGGATTGCAGGATGAAAAAGAATGTGAGCTAGAACTTCCTCCTCATTACTTATTTCCAAGTTTTTCTCATGATCCTCTAGTTTTCAGTCTTCAGGCCTGGCTCCAATGAAATTCTCCAGTTTATTACTTGGCCCTCAGGAGAGAATACCTCACAACAGTTCTTTGTTACTTTGTCTTACTTATGCCCACTTTTCCCATAGAGTTTACTGGACAAGCAAGTAATTTTGAAGAGGAATGATGGCACTTTCAGGTCACCCTATTCTCAGAATCCCCCTCTTCTATGAAACTTTCTAGCATTTTCTTTTTTATATTTAATTCCATTATATCTTGGGTAGTATGCTTTTTTCTGAAATCTGCTGTCTGCTTGAAATAGTAGAGAAACTGTGATAACCAGAACTTGGATTTTTGTTCTGCCTGAACATGAGAAGATCCTTGGTGGCATAGTCTGTAACTTACTGGACCACTAACGGAGAGAAAAGTCATTGGTTGAAATCTACTAGATACTGTGAGGGAGAAAGCTAGGCAGCCTCCTCTCCTAAATGTTTACAGCTTCAGAAACCACTTAGGTTGTTGCTGTGCATAGGAACTGACTGCACAGCAGTGGGTTTGGTTTTCATAACAAGAAGTTGATAGGTAGGAATTTGCTCAGAATGACAGGGTGAAAGCCTTTGTAGTTCTCTTGGCCTTTATTTTGTGGTTCCACAATGGTCACTTCCACCTCAGCTGACATATTTAGATTTCAGGTAGGCAGAAAGGAGTAACTTGGGCAGCAGGATGTATTTTTGAGGAGTTCAGCCTTCATTTATAAGCTTTTCAGAAAATGATGACTATGATCTTTGCTTGCTCATCTCCCTGTCTAAATGTTGTTGTGGTTAGGTTCCATCTAGTTGAGTATGACTCCTAGCGACCTTATGAACAATAAATTAGAAACCCTGTTCTATCCTGTGCCAGCCTCACAATCTCTGGCACACTCAAGCCTATTGCTGCAGTCATTGTGTCAATCCACCTACTTGAGAGTCTTCTCTTACACTGTACCTCTACCTTTTTTAATCATTAAGTCCTCCAAGGAATAGCCAGCCTCTTCTAACAGCATGCCCAAAGTATGTGAGATGAAGCATTATCAGCTTTGCCTTGAAGAAGCACTCCGGCTGCACCTTCTCTGAGACATACCTGTTTGTTCTTTTGATTGTCCATGGGATGTTCAGTACTCTAAAAAATATTTTGGAAGAAATTGAAGAAATCTTGAGTATGAGTTGGTATTTTATGGCAGTAGGAAATTGATATCATTAATGTTTGATGCTTAAATGGTTATTTTGGTTATATAGGAAAATGTTATTGTATGAAGCTTTTTAGATGCTTCTAAAGGAGAAGCTAGTAAAAGCACTTTTTCTAGGTAGATACATTAGTACCTTCACAATTAGTGTTGTACTGAGAAAGAAGAGGATGGGGATGTTGGGAGGAAGTTAGTTTGTGCTCAACATTAAAACTAGGGAAAGAAGATAGATGTTTTTCATATTGAACTTTTTAGAAGTACATGTTATACATTGTTGGAGGCCTAATTGTATTGCAAATGAGCCCAGATGCACAGTAGTTTAACACAGAAACATAATTATGTCCAAGTGGGAACTCTAGACTCCTCCTGTGGAATATCATCATTATATCAAATGTAAATTATTCAACTGCAGAATGATTCTCTTTTAACATAACTTACTTCATCTATTTGCATATTTTTCAATTTTCTATTCTATTTTCAAAGCAAATTACAGACATTTAAGAGATTCGGCATAAATGTTTCATATAATAACATTTTCCTAAATAACCATAATGCCATTTAAAGATGCAACAAAAATTTCCTAATGACTTTAAATACTAACTCATCTTCAAATTTCTTCACTCTCTTTTGAAATATTTTTACAGTTGTTTCTTCTTAAACCTGGGTCTTATTAAGGAGTATACCTTGCATTTTTTTTGTTTGTATCTTTTAAATATCTTTTGAACAGCCTCCCCTTCTGTTTTTTAAAAACAGAATTTCTGAAAAGGTTAGACTTTTTTTTTTTTTTAGAATGAGGCAAGGGTTAAATTTGTTATTCATTGAATTGCTGTGAATCATAGAGAGACCTCTGTTGGCCAAGTGGGTAGAAAGTTACGCTATCAAGCCAAAGGTGGGTAATTTTAATAGAAAGATTTCTAACATCAGAAACTCAGTGGAGGATCACTGTGAGCTGGAATTGATTGGACCTGCAGGGAGTTTGGTTTGGTTTTGGTTTATTTATAGGTCAACATTCTTCTATATGTGATAACAAGATTGGGATTGGAGGAAGACGAGGAGGAAGACTTATCAACAACCTATGTAATGGAAATAACACAACTTTATTTACAGAAAGTAAAGGCTTAAAGCACTTACTGAAGAAGTTAAATAATACAGTATTCTATATGGGTTATTTGTAAACAACTGAAACAGTACATAGATAGGGAACTGCCAGACGTTCAAGCAGGATTTAGAAGAGGCTGTGGCACCAGGGATCTCATTGCTGATGTCCAGTGGATCCTGACTCAAAATACAGAATACCAGAAGAATGTTTATTTGCGCTTTACTGACTATGCAAATGCAGTTGACTGTATGGATCATAACAGTTGGGGCTGACATTGAAAATAATGTAAATCCTAGAGCATTTGCCTATGCTCATGCAGAACCTATACTTGGGCCCAGAGGCTCTTGTATGAACAGAGGAGGGGAGCACTGCATGGTTTGGAATTGGAAAGGAAGTGCGCCAGGGTTGTATGCTCTCTCCATACCTATTCATTCTGTATGCTAAGCAAATTATTCACGAAACTGAGTTCTATGAGGAGGAATGTGGCAACAGGATTGGAGGGAGACTCATAAATAACCTGCATAACACAACCTTGCTTGTTCAAAGTGCAGCGGACTTGAAGCACATCTTGCAGAAGATCAAGGAATGCAGCCTTCCATATGGATTGCATCTCAATATCAAGAAAAGAAAGATTCTTACCACTGGACCAATAAGAAGCATCATGATGGGTGGAAAGGAGATTGAAACTGTCAACTGCTTCATCTTACTTGGATCCACAATTAACACCCTTGCTACCAGCAGTCAGGAAATAAGGAGACACATTGCACTGGGAAAATCTGCAATTAGAAACTTCTACAAATTATTGAGGAGTAGTGATGTCAGTTTGAGGACTAAGATTTATGACTTTTCTGGAAACCAGATGATTTTCCACTTTGGACTTGACTCTCAGCACAGCTTTTTATGTTCAGACCACTTGTTGGAAGTATGAAGAGCATGGAGAAAGAATCAGTTCAATATCTTATCAGAAGTTGAATGTTAAGTAACTTAGACAAAAACGGAGTAAATTAGAGTTTATGTTGTGCTTTCTTTAGTTAACATTTTAAATGTATTTTCAATCATTATTAGGTTTGGAAATTAGAAGTTGTTTTTTTTCCTTTTCTTTTTCCAGAAGAGGTCTATCAGGCTCTTTTGGTAACTTGATTTTGCAACTAATCCATTTTCAATGTGATTATTTCTATTCAGGGTGAAAAGTTTGGACCATTTGCTGGAGAGAAGAGAATGCCTGAAGATTTGGATGAAAATATGGATTACAGGTTGATGTGGGAGGTAAGGATGCAATTATTACTTGAAATATTTAGAATTATTCTCTTCATAGTATTTAATGCATTTGCAAAGCCGAGTAAACGTGTATTGATTTCAGTCCAGTATTTAAGCATTAAAATGATTTTGTTTTAAGGAAACTGATTAAATTGAAAGCATTTTTAAAGATGTTGGTTGATTACAATGTCTTGTGATACAGACCTTCTAGAATTTTATAATTCATGAATGAAGAAAAAGTTTTCCATGTAAAGGTGTTTGGATTTAAAAATAAGCATGTCTCTTGTACTTAATTTGCAATTTGATTTCTGGAAATGGAATTATACTTTTCCTTTAATGAGACATTTATTTTCCCATTGTGACTCTAATTGCATAGCAAAAATTTAGGGCTCCTTGTAGAAACAAAAATCCTAAAGCTTATTTTTAAAAACATGTGTTTAGGAAGCTGTGTCAATATAGATAGATTTTCCTAAGGTCTCACCTCCTCGTCAGGTGTCTGTATGTATGTGCAACTCATACGTAGACTGTATATCATGTATTGTGAGAAGTTAAAAATTAAAAATTCTCAAGTACTTTCTTTCCTTTAGAGAAAGAAGAGTTGAGTTGGAAATAGGAAGACATAAATAAAGAGGTTATGGAAGTATAAACTTGGGGGAAAAAAACTTAGCCCAAAATTTGTATTTCATGGATTTTTTAAGAGTATGAGAAATGAGAATCATAAAGTCAGAAAGGTTTAGAATACTGAACTAAAAAACTATATTTATAAATAATCTCTCTGAGAGTGTATTTTTTGTAACAAACAAAGAACATCAGTAAATATGACCAGGTTATGAGTAAGATATTATTAAAAGTTGTGACTGAAAAAAGTGAAGAAAATAATAATAATCTAATTCTCCCTGTAATTTAAAGTGGAAAAATATTACTGACATTACCTTAACATACTTGTTTAATTGTTTATTTTAGGAACCTAAAAATATTTTTAATGGCTTTTGCTAATTTTGAACCAAGTCTTAATTATCTCAGCAGTAATTCTTTTTCTGTGAATGTCACAGAAATCCCTGCTATATATGACAATATGTAATCTAAATAAATTATAAATGATAAAAATAAGTTGTTACTTTAGTGGTTTTTGATATTATGTTTATAGTTTCTAAAACATTTTGGTGTGATGGTCAATTTAACGTTTTATACGACTAAGTGTAAGGTATTATTAGACAGATAATGATTATAATTTTTCTGAATTGCTTATAAGTACCTTGAGAAGGCAGTTTTTCTATTGTTCTGTTTACTGACTCATAATTCAGTGATAGTTTTGCTTTGTTTATTTCTGTTGCATTTGAAGTCTATATTTCTTCTTTTGGTATTGCATACCATTCTGGAACCCAAAGACTTAAATTTTGTTCAGGCTATGTTATAGTAACCTATTGGTTGTTAGTCCCTAATTTATTTAATATATTACTTTATGTTCCTATTTTGAATAAATAATTCTTGTACTTAGTAAGAAGGAGCACTGGTGAGTACCATTTCAGGCTGTTAACCAAAAGGTAGGTAGTTGTAGTATACCAGCTGATCCACAAGATAAAGTTAAGCAATTTCATTTTGTAAAGATTTACAGCCTTGGAATCCTGATGGAGGCTCAGCATGAGTTGGAATCAGCTCGGTGGCAGAAGGTCTATTTTTTTTTAAGTACTTATTAAGAAGTCCCTGGGTAGTGCAAACTGTTCCCATGTTTGGCTGCTAACCGTAAAGGTCAGTGATTTGAGTGTACTTTTGAAAACTTCTCAGGGAACTCTGAAAAAGTCATCCATTGAAAACTTTACACACTTGGATCTCCATAGACTGACGTTGATTTGAGAGTAACTGACCTATGGTATAGTTAATCTGAAATGGTATTTAAAGTGTCTTTTTGGGAGCTCTGGTAGACTAGTAGTAAGACACTGTGCTGCAATCCTAAAGCACACAGTTTAAATCTAGCCACTGCTCTGAGGGAGAAGGATGGGCAGTCTCCTCCTGTGTGATTTACTACCTCTGAAAGCCCACTGGAGGGTCAGGTGTGAATTTGTTCTGACTGGACACAAAAACAGAAACACCACCATTTAATTCATGGTAAGCGAAAGAATTCCTTAATAGATTGTTATGCAAGTGCTGCTTAGAATTATTTATAGAAATGCTTTAGGGAAGATTTTCCTTTACAAAACTGCCAAAATAAAGTCTTTTTTCTTGGGGCTGATTATTTACATGATTTTTAAATGCACTGTAGCTACATCTTTGAATTCTCTGCTAACCATCATGTATATTCCTTCTCAAAGCAGTAGTTATCCAAGCAGAGGTTACAGAACCTAAGTCAGATACTGGTGATCATGTGTGGAACATGAAGTCCAGTTTCAGGTCCATATTCTCTCTAATGGATCTTGAAGATCCTTTCTTGTCTCTCTCAGCTAGCAGTTAGTAGCCCTGGGGTTGTTTGGCTTGCAGCTGCCACATGGTTCCATCTCTACAGCCATCGTCACATGGCCGTCTTCTCTTTGGGTTTCTTCGTCTTTTCTCTTTTATGAGGACACTGTTCATAGTGGATTAAGGCCAGCTTTTCTCTAGTTTGATCTCATGCTAATTGATGACATATTTAATGACTTGTCAAATAAGTTCACTTTACTGGTGTCTAGGCTAAGAACTTCAACTTCTGTGCGATATACAATTCAATCCATAAAACTCTTTATAACCTCAAAAGTTGAAGCTTGAAAATTATTGATGCTGACTGCTTTAGAACATCACTGTACTTTTATTCTTTCGGAATAGCCCAGTAGAGCTGAGCTTGAAGACTCAAGAAACTAGGTCTTTTCTGTCCATAATGCTCCCTGATAACCTTAAATTACTACTTTTAGTTTAAATTAATTTCAGAATTTTATTTAAAAGTTAGTTTAGCAGAATCTTGAACTACTTAAGTCATAGGACATTTACAGACCTTGAAGTTGGAAATCTCAAACATTTACGATTAACTCTCAAATGACAATTATTAATATGGGTCAGGATCATACCATATTTGTTCTTTTGTATTATGTTACCAAGAGTGAAACAGATCCTAATGACAATAATAATAACAGGTGGGAATTTAGTGCCTAATTGTAGATTCTTTTCTATGATAATTAGATATAATGAACACAGTTCTCTTTCCATTATCAAAAGACTTTTTGCCTACCTTTTGCCTAGTAGTTTAGAACTTGAGATATATTTTGCTCCACTTGCTACCTGCTCAAGCTAACATCCAGCCAGCCATGTGCTGTTGCTAAAACTCTCAGTAATTTTTTTGCCTTTAACTCTCCAAGACGTTATATTTCTGTAATATTTTCCAGAGAAGGTCAAGCAGCAGCTTACATATTTCTCCACAGCACCGAGTATGTCATCTCAGTACATACCTTTATATTTTGGCAGCTGTAGAATCTAATTTAGAAGAATGGGAGTGGGAATCCCAGTGCTCATGCAACACCAGGGCTCTTGTTCAAACAGAGCGAGAGAACACTACATGGTTTAAAATGAAGAAAGAAGTGTATCAGGGTTGTTTTCTCTCTCTACATCTATTCAATCTGTATAATTTGCTCAGCAAATTATTTAGATGCTGGATTCTATGAAAATGAATGTGACATCAGGATTGGAGGGAGACCCATCAATAATCTGCATTATGCAGGTGACACAGCTTTGCTTGCTGAAAGTGAAGAAGTCTTGAAGCACTTATTGCAGAAGATTAAAGAACACAGTCTTCAAATGAATTGACTCTCAATGTCAAGAAAACAAAGGTTCTTACAAGGAAACATGATAGATGGAGAAATTGAAACTACTTCATCTTATTTGGGTGCACTGTTAACACCCTAGGTACCAACAGTCAGGTTATCAGGAGATGTATTGCACTGGGAAAGTCTACAGTTAGGGATCTTTCCAAATTATCGAGGAGTAATGATGTCAGTTCAAGAACTAAGGGTGAGTTTGCTTCAGGCCATGGTCTTTCCGATCACTTGCTGTCTGTCCATTTGGGAGCTGGACAGTGAATAAAGATGACAAAAGAAGAATTGATGCCTTTCAGTTGTGGTGCTGGAGAAGAGTACTGAATATCTCATGGACTGCCAAAAGAATAAGCAGATCTTGGAGATTGTGCAACCATAGTACTCTTTGCAGGTCAAAGATGATGAGACTTTGCCTCACATACTTTGGGCATATTGATAGGAGGTGCTATTCTTTAGAGAGGGACATGATGCTTGGAAAGGAAAGAGGACCGACAAAGAAGACCCTCACCCAAGTGGATGATAGGGTGATTGCAGCAGTGGGCTTTAATGTGTCAGGAATTGTGAGGATGGCACATGGTTCATACCTGGTTTTCATAGGGTCGCTATGGGTCATACGCGACTTGATGGCAATTAACAGCAGCAGCAGCAGCAGCAGCAGCAGCAGCAATCTAATTCAAGTTACATATTTTCTTCATAACTAATCTGTTACTCAGGTGTTCTGAAATGACTACTAGTAAATCTTCTCTTCATAGATGTTCTCTGTTATCACTTAATAAAAAAATTTTTTGTCAAATAGCCTGCCTGGTAAGTTGTCAAGTTGGGCCTTTTTGTAGTTCTTAAAGTGGAATCATATATTCCTGAATTTTATGTCTATTTGGAGATCACAAAAGTCTTAACTATATCCATATCTCACTGTGTTAGTTTTTCATGCTAAGCCCTTTATCGTCTTTTCAGATCAGTGTTTCAGTAGTTGAGCTGATACCTTTGGCTCTTCACTGATGGATTGTGCAGTCAGAGCTGGATACTCAGTTCAGTAATTACTAGGTGGTTCTCTGGGAACAAATAGTGCTCATAGTTAGCTGGTAAAGAATTCACAGACATAGTATCAAAGAACAGATAGAAACTGGAGACTCAAGTGAAATATCCAGTTCTTAATGTTGATCATAAATGAAAAAAGGTAAAAATCTGTTATTTAAATGAAGATTGAGTGTTTTTTTTTCGATTATATCATCTTCCTTGATACAATCCTGGAGGCACATTAGAACAGTGAAATAGACCTTAAACTTTGCTTTTTGAAAAAGAGATTCTTTTCTTAGACAGAGCATGACATCTTGTAAGGCCTCCGGATGTAACACATTGTGAGATGCATAAGTATTATACTACTTCCAGGGAGACTGAGAGAAGATTTTGAAATTTCTCTAAAATTTGCCCTCTTGAGGGTAGATGAACACGGTATTTTTATATTTGAGGGCAGGCAGTGGCTTTCTTGTTGTGTGGTGCTGTGGAGGTGACTCTGACTCTACATACAGCAGAACAAAACATTGCCAGGTATGATACACCCTTCATAATTGTTGCTGAGTTGGAACTCATTGTTGCAGCCACTGTGTCAATTTGTTTTAGTGAAGATCCCTCATTTTTGGCCTGCCTCCTGCTTTACCAAAATGTGAAGGTTAAGATTGTGTGTCACTTTGACTGCTTATGGTTCTCTAGTTTTGTCAGTTGTTGTGTAGTCAGTCCGTTGATGAGATTTGATCCAGTGTAATATGGCCTGAGGCTCAATGTCAAGAAGACAAAGATTCTCACCACTGGACCAATTGGCAGTG
>NW_006399762.1:5948936-5953959 GCF_000299155.1 Elephantulus edwardii
TCATCTCTATCTCTATCTCATCCATATCTATATATCTAATTTTTCTATCTCTATCATCTCCCTATCTCTATCTCTATCTCATATCTATCTGTCTATCTATCTATCTATCTATCTATCTATCTATCTATCTATCTACCTACCTACCTACCTACCTATCATCTGTACATCTATAACATCTATGTGTAATTTATATCTCTATCTATATCATTATTTAATTTTTATATTGATCTCTCTCATCTCTATCATCTATTTGTATCTGTATCTCTATCTATCACTGGTAACAACTCATGGTCTCTGACACACCTACCCCCATTACTCCAGGCTCTGAATCAACCCATCTCATCCAGAGTTTTCCTCTCTTGTACTCTCCCTCTACCCTCCCAAGCAGGAATGCCCCTTTCTAAGGATTGGGCCCCTCTTGCAGCATGCCTTGAGTATGTCAGATAAAGCTTCAGAATCCTTGCCTCCAAGGAGCAGCCACATTTCATCCTCACTAAGACAAACCTGTTCTCCTGGCAGTCCATGGTATGTTCAATACTATTTTCGAGGACCACAGCTCAAAGGCATCAATTCTCCTATCATCCCTAGTCATATACTATATTTTAAAATATAATATTATAGAGTAGTAATTTACAATTACTTAAGTAGTTCAAACTTGGAAAAAGTTATATGACAAGATTTTAGACTCTTACCTTTTATATCTGGTAGCTTAGTGTTGAAATGTTTGGGTTAAAGTTGTATTTATAGAAAGTTTAAAAGGAAGTAAAGGTAAACTCTGGAATTATGAATCATAACTTCATTGTGAAGGGAGGTAATTAGAAGGAGAACCTGGGATGACTTCTGTGGTACTTTACCTTGATCAGTGTCCTGCGTTATGTGTGTGCCTATTTTGTGAGAATTCAATGTTTCTACACTTAGTTTCCACACTTTTTTTAATGTACACTTCAATATGAACAGTTCTTAAAAATAAAGCAGAGCAAAGGAATATCTAGGCAGTGGGTTTCTACTTATACTAGACTAGTGGACAGAAAGCGATGCTACCAAGCTAAAGGTGGGTGACTTTTAATCCGTAGTCCTTGGGCCTGTCTTTCATTGTTTTTGTTCAGACATTTCTCTAGGTCATATAGCCCTCGTGTACAAGTTGCTGTTTTTGCTGTGAAGCTGAACATTGTGACTCTGATGTGTCAAATGCGTTAATGGTTGGTTAACCAATCTGGACAGAGAATGGGCTGGAGCTCCCCGATTAAAACAAGCTTGGAAGAAGGAGTGGCATCCACTTCCGTAATAGCTTGCCTCCGGAAACCCTATGAACCTGGAGAGAGGATGAGAGACACCCAAGCGTTGAGGACTCTCCTTCATAGGGTCGCCCGCACTGACCGCACTTCACAACAACAAAAACAACAACAACAACAACAACAATCATAAAGATAGCATTTGAACTCTGAATCTTAAATAATGAGAGTGATAGCCATATGGGGAAGATCTGGGGTAAGTAACAAGGAAATGTGGCATGTCCAGGAGTCAGAAACAGAGAAGCTAGAAGTAATGGATGAGGAACTAGTAGATGATGGTGTGTGACTGAAGAGCTAAAATACATCCCACATTGCTAGGTTTGTTCTAGTGGCAGAGAGAAGCCTTTGAAGGGATTTTAGGAGGGAAATGTGATTTAATTCATGCTTTGAGAAGATCACACAGAAATCAGAGTGGAACTGAGAGAGCAATAGTACAGTTGTATACTCTCCAGGAGTGCTCTAATGAGGGAGGTGATGAATAATGATTGACTTCTGAGTATATGTTGAGAGTAGCTGGCACCTTTATGGCTTGCTGATGGAATTTCTATTAAAAGTTAAGAGTCAAGAATAACTTTTAAGTCTTTAGCCTGAGTCATCTCAGAGGATAGTGGTGTCATTTCTGACCTAAGGCATTCGGAGAATCAGAGAGAGGGGTATGGGAAGGTGTGGGGAATGACTGCATTGTAAACTTTGAAAGCAGGGCATTATATTAATGTTACCTTACAATTTATTTAGTTCTCAGGTTTTTATCAATGTCTGGAACTTGGTTACCCAATAAATATATTGAAAAAATGTAGGCTTATTTTTGCCATTAGCATTCCTATAAACGTTTAATTTAAAAGTTAAATAATTAATGACCTACTTGATGTTTTGCTGACTTAAATTTACCTTTCTAGATGTTTTCCTTTTGTGAGAATGATTTTTCACAATTTTTGACTGAGATATGGTTTCCTAAGGAGCCATTATGCTTAAATTGAACATTTTGTTTATATCATTCCTCCCTCCCTTTTTTGCAGTTATTTGTGATTATAGCTGATATGTTGTTTGGGAATTTGATTCAGTACCAGTTTTCTAATGTGGATTGCTTTTTGTGTGTGTGTTTGGTTTTTTTAAAAAAATGTTTTCAATTTTTTACCATTTTTTTTCTTTATTGTTTATAAATGTCTTTTTAGGTGTTTGGAACATAGAAATCTCTTTACCAAATGTTTCTCTCTGCAGATGATAACATTTTGTTTTCCAAGGATCCAAATGGAACCACTTAGTGTGGACATTAGTGGAAAAATACCACCTAAGACGCCTTGTAGAATGCTGGGATTCTGAAAACAAATGTCAAAGTTCATTCTCTCAGACACTTGTCCTCTAGTTAGCAATAAAGTTGTACATTTGTTTTGTGATTAGCATTTACTTTCTTGTCACACAATTATTCTTTCTTGAATATGGTGGCTAATTTCTGGCCATTTAGCCAAGTCTCCAGTGTGAATATGTAAATAGGCCAGGAATTTATATAGCTCAGCAGTTTGGCTAAGGAAAAATAACTTTGAAATTGTTAAAATACATCTACCATTTTTATGCTTCTGATCACAATTTGCAGCTCCATAGGAATTTTATCACATAGAATTGATCCTCTATAAATTCATCTACTCGCTAAAATTTGCTTTTAACCTAAAACCATAATAGTAGTGGTTCACAGGCATGCACAGAGTGGTGAAAATATTGAGATGCTGGCTGCTCATATTCTCAGCTGAGGCCAGATAAGGCAATACTCTGCCTTTGTGTTTGAACTTTTATGCTGTAAATGGCTACCATTTTTGTCATTTACTCAGTGCCACTTTATGTATGTATGTATGTGTGTGTGTGTATTTTTTATGCTTATTTTCTGGTGTTTTACTATTTCAATTGGCTTCCATTTGCAACTTTCTAGTGTTCTTAAGAACATGAAGTCTATAAGGTGCCTTATGGAAAAAATACAGGTATTAGATATGTGCCATTGAGTCACTTGTGACTCATAGAGACCTTATGGACAGTATCCCTAAAACCTGCTCTATTCTGTGTCAACTTCATTGTCTCTGACACACCTACCCCCATAACCCCAGTCACTGAATCAATCCATCTCATCGAGGGTTTTCCTCTCCTGCACTGTCCCTCCATCCTCCCAAGCATGATATTCCTCTCTAAGGTAGATGAAGCTTCAGAATCCTTGCCTTCAAGGAGCTGCCTGATCTCACCCTCTTTAGGATGAACCTGTTTGTTCTCCTAGCAGTCCATGGTATATTCAGTACTCTTCTTCAGCACCACAGCTCAAAGGCATCAATTCTTCTTCTATCATCCCTAGTCATTGTCCAGATTTCTAATGTATAGTAGGTGATTGCAAAGACTATGGCCGGGAACAGGCAAGCTTATAGATTCATTGCTTAATGAAAACCTGAAAACCAGAGGCTCTCAGGACTTTAACTGTGTATTTCCTCTATTAGCAATGGCTCAGCTATTTCACAATTCACAGCAACTTTTACAGATATAACCATTACAAATAATAAAAATTACACGTGTATTTGGCTGCAAATCACAGCAACTCTAACTTAGTCTATTTTACATAATGAAGAAATATATAAGCTAACAGGAAGTTCAATAATAGAGCACACTTTTGTTGATATTAAGTTAGGTGCTATCAAGTCAAGCACAAAGCATAGCTATCCTATGAACAGCAGATCTGGACCCTGCCCTGTCTTTGTGATCCTCATCATCTCTGACATACTGGAGGGCATGGCTGCAGTCACTGTGTCAGTCCATTTGCTTGAGGGTCTTTCTCTCATTTGTTGATCTTCCATCTTTTCAAACTGGTGGCTTTCCAAGAAATAGCCTCTCCTACCAACATGCCCAGAGTATGCGATACAAAGCATTGTCATCTCTGTCTCCAAGGAACACTGGCTGCACTATCTCCATGACGTACCTATTTGTTCTTTTGGCAGTCTGTGAGATATTTAGTACTCTTCTCTAGCACCACAGTTCAAAGGCATTAATTCTTCTATCATTCTTATTCATTGTCCAATTATCAGACAGATAGACAGCACATGATTAAAAAGACCATAGCCTGAATCAGGTGCACCTTAGGCTTCACACTGATATAATTGCTCCTTAATAATTTGGAGAGGTCCCAGGCTGCAGACTTGCCCACTTTTAGAGCCTACTTTTAGGGGATGGTCTATTAATTAGCGTAATGCTGTCACTCAGGCACTGCCAATCCATATAGTTCTAATCTACTAGCTACTCTGGAGGAGAAAGATGGGCATTGCCCTCCTGTGATTTACAGCTTCTGAAAATCCACATGAAACAGCAAAAGCAAGAAGTTCTTTTCATCTATCCATTTTGCTGCCCTTATGCATTACCAGACCCATTGCCATCAAGTTCATAGTGGCATCCACTTCTGAAATAGCTTGTTTCCGGAAACAATGGAAATTATAGAAGTGTCTTACGTTCATAGGGTCTCTATGAGTTGTCTACTCTTCGGCACTTAAGAACAATTAAGGTTGGAGTCCTTGGGAAAAAGGACATCATGTTGAGAGAAATGGAAGGCCAGAGAAGAAAAAAGATCCTAAACATGATGAATTAATAAGGTGACTGTAACAGTGGGCTTGAGCATGTCTCAGATTGTGAGGACGGCATAGGATGGGGCACAGGTTAGGTCTGTTGTTCATAGAATTGTTGTGAGTTGGAGAGAGAGCTCTGTTGGCCCA
>NW_006399762.1:5957010-5958438 GCF_000299155.1 Elephantulus edwardii
TTTAAATATTTTTTCTTTCTTTTTTTAAAATTAATGTTAATGAAAGCTTACAGAGACTTCTTAGGGTTTCCATGCATTCATTGTTGCACTTTTCTCCCTGTCCACCCCCCCCAATTCATTCTTCTCCTTGAAAAGTAAAAAGAAAAATTCTTTTTAATTGTTGTATACATTATTGTCCACTCTGATATTTCTCATTTCCTTTGCTTACTCTACCCTCCACCCATCAAATTATGCAAATTTTTGATTAGCAGCTGAATCTTTTGCCATTTTTCCACCAGGATTATTATTCAGCTCATATTCTAACCTTCTAATCACATAATTATTCTGTCTGGCAAGGCCATTACTCCAATCTGAGTCATCTGTGTATAATAAACTATGCAGGGACATAGCCTAACTTAGCCTAAATTTTCAAATGTGTTCCTATCATGAGTAATGAAGATAATTCTTTCCCTTGGGAAATTTCACAAGTTTAGAGACTGTCTTTTAGCAACATGTAGAGGTAGAAAAATCAGACAAATGGAATATTCATTGTGCTTTCAAGCCCATTAGTATTTTTTTTTTAAAAGAAGACAAAAAGGAAGATTTAGATCATGTACTTATATGCCAACTTTTAGAAATCTTTTTTAAAAAAAAACACTTTTAAAAATCCTGTTTAAGTTTTGGTTGGCAATCAGGAAAGTTTTGTGTCAGTATTGTATCCTTTCATTACCCTTATTCAATCTTTTGTTTGAGTAAATATTGTGTGAAGGTGGACTATTTATGAATAATATGGTGTCAAGAATAGGGAAGACATATTAACAGCCTATAATATATAGATGACACAACCTTAATTGCTCAAAGTGATGAAGATTAGAAGCTCTTACTGGTGAATTATATATAAAAAATACTGCAGTCTTTAATAGAGATTATACCTCAACACTAAACAAAATTCCACACAACTTCAGTGCTGCTAACCAAGATTGTGGTTTGAATCTATTAATCAGTCTGTGAGGGCAAGGTGGACAATCTCCTCCTGTAAAGATTTACAACCCTGGAACCTTCATGGACGGTCTTTAAGGTTTAGAATTGATTTGATGGTTGTTTCTGAGTTCCGGTTCCATGGCTGGAATTGGCCAATAGTTGATTCTCTCTACACTGGAGGAGATTGACTATCCTTTTCCCTTGGAGAAGCTGGTGGATTCGAACTGTGTGCCTTAGGGATGGCAGTACAACTTCTTACCGCTGGACCATTAGAGCTCCCTGACTTGATGGTAGTGGGTTTTAATATATTGGTTACTTTATCTTTATTTATTTATAATTATCAAATTTTCACAGATGATGTATATCTTGTGCTGTTTTTTATAATTATGAAGCACTCTTATAGATTAATTTCCTGTGTGTATAAAGCAAAGAAATATAATAAAATGTACAAAGAGCTGGAGTTGGAAA
>NW_006399762.1:5960308-5960816 GCF_000299155.1 Elephantulus edwardii
AGGAGAGGAAGACCCTGGATGAGATGGATTGACACAATCACTGGGGTAAAGTGGGTAGGTGTGTTGAAGTCAGTGAGTTTGGCTCAGGATAGAGCAGGGTTCACAGCTATGATAACGACTATGTACATTATGTCATTGTTGATTACTGTTGAGTTGAGCATGACTCATAGAGACCCTATAAACAGAAGACCTGAAGCCTTTTTGTATCATCAATTCTTCAAGTTCATAGAGTTTCCAGATGCATGTGGTTTAGGAAGTAGATGCCACTCCTGCTTATGTACATTATATGTGAGTAACATTGAATGCATTTGACCCTATATTCTAATTTCAGCATATTTTTTCTTCAAATCTCTGCACATTGCGCCCCCTCCCCCCATCTGTGTGTGTGTGTGTGCTGTCAAATCAGGTCCGAATGGCACAGAAGGAGATTGTCCCTTCTCCACTGGAGCATCTGGCTTATTAGAACCTTTGGGATTGCAGTACAGCTTCTTGCCACTAGGCCACCAGA
>NW_006399762.1:5965476-5972067 GCF_000299155.1 Elephantulus edwardii
TTTGGAAGTGTTTACCACTCCTTCTTCCAAGCCTGTTATATTCTGGGAGCTCCACCAAACACTGTCCACCATGGGTAATCATTATTGCATCTGACAACACATCAGTGTCACAGTGTTTAGTATTATAGCCACCATGAGTTACCTCTGTATGGCAAATGGAGAGACCAGTAATTTAAAAAATATATTAAACTTCAAAGAAAACATTCAGATGGCCAACAAGCATATGAAGAAATTTTCAAAATCTCTAGCTCTGAGAAAGATGCAAATCAAAACAACTATGAGTTATCATCTCACCCCAGTAAGAATAGCAAAATTTAACAGAACAGCAAGCAACAGATGCTGGTGACATTGTCGAGAAACTGGAACCTTTATTCATTGTTGGTGGAAGTGTAAAATGGTGCCACCACTGTGGAAGGTGGTGTGGTGCTTTCTCAAAAAGTTGCAAGTACCATTTGACCCAGCAATTCCAGTACTGGGAATATACCCCAAAGAGACCATAACTGCCACCCAAGCAGATATATGCACTCCCGTGTTTATTGTTGACAATAGCAAGATGTTGGAAACAACCTAAGTGCACATCAACAAATGAATGGATAGAGAAGCTGTGGTATATTCAGATAATGGAATACTATACTGCATTGAAAAACAAGGAACTCATGCAATATAATTATTCAAAATGGGTGACCCTGGAGGACATTATGCTGAGTGAAATATCTCAGTCACAAAAGGAAAAATACTGCATAGTGCCATTGTTGTAAAATAGGACTGACATTGGGGTTGGGAGGGAGACTGAAAAAGACGTGATAAATAATGTATACTGCAATGAAACAGATGAGGGAAAGAACTGTTTAAAAGGGATATACGAATAAGTACTATTGTCATGACATGAGTCCAGAATGAAGGCTGCACAGTGGAGTGGACTTGGGGGGAGGGATTGTGTAACACTGAAAGAATTTTTCTTTTACTTTTCAAAGAGAAGAGCAAATTGGAGGGCAGGGAGAAAAGTACAACAATGAATGAATGGAAATCCAAAATATCTGTAAATTTTTATTAAAATTAATTTTAAAAATTAAAAAAAAAGAGTGTTGTGTCAGAAAGAGTAAGGTTGGCTCAGGATAGAGGAGGGTTCAGCGTTGTTGTACATAGGGTCTCTCTGGGTTGCATGTGACTCAGTGACAACAATAACAGCATCCTTTGCTGAGAGTACTGTGTTAAAGTCTTCTACCACTCTTGTGGTGCTATTTACTTTTCAGTTCTGTTAACTGTTGTTATATGTTTTGCAAATCTCTCATTTGGTGAATAGATGTTGACCAAGGTTATTATCTTCTTGATGTACTGTGCCTTCAATCATATTATAGTGCCCTTTTAATAGTGCTTTTCATCCTGAGTCCATTTTATCAGAGATTAGTATTGCCATTCCTGTGTTTCTGTGGGTGCTGTTTGCTTGGTGTATGTTTTTCTAGTGTTTGATTTAGTCCATCTTTCTTCTCATTTCTTAAATGTGTCTTTTGAAGGCAACATATTCATGGGCTTTGTTTTTTATCCATCCTGCTACTCTTTTTTTCCCTCTTACTTAGTACATTTAGTTGTTCATATTAACTGTGATTATTGACAGGCTAGGTTTTATATTTGCCATTATACTGTGTTTCCTTTTCCGTTGTTTCTGGTTGCTATATTTCATCTACTTGCCTTTGATGTCTCTGTGTGAATGACTTACCTTAAAATTTCTTGTAGAGTTGGTCTTGTTTTCACAAATTTTTTAAGTTCCTTCTTTTCTGAAAATGACTCAATTTATTCATGTTTGATGGGCAGCTTTGCTAGGGTTGTCAGTTGTTCTCTTTCAACTTTCTGTATATGTCATCCCCTTGTCTTCTTTCACGGTTTCTGTTGAGAAAGTAGAACTTAATTGTCTTCCTTTGTAGGTAACTTTTTGTTTTTCTCATGCTGCTTTTAGTAGTCTAACCTTATCTTTTATTTGAAGAATTTGACTGTGATATGTCTTGATTTTCTTTTTTTAATCTAATCTATTTGATGTTCACTGAGCTTCTAGAATTTGAATTTTACCATTCTTCTTAATACCTGGAAAGTTTTCTTCTAATACCTCTTCCAGTTTTCCCTTAGACCTTGCCTACTGGACTTGTGGGAGTGAGAAATATGAATGTGGGAAAATTGGACCTTGTTAAGAAAGAAATGATATGTGTATTTACATACTAGATATTGGCAAAATGAGATGGACTGGTATGGGGCATTTTGAACCAGACAATTACCATGCTGGAGATCAAGAGGTAAGAAAAATGGGATTGCTTTCATAGTTAAAAAAGTCATTTCTAGATCTATATTGAAATACAATGTTGTGTGTGACAGGATAATATCCATATGCTACAAGAAATTTCAGTGAATACATCTATCATTAAAATATATGCACCAAAAACTAGAGCCAAAAGAGAAGAAATAGAAGATTTCTACCAACTTTTACAGGCAGAAATCAGTCAAACATGTAATCAAGATGCTTTAATAATAATGAGTGACTGGAATGCAAAAATTCAAAATAGGGAAGAAGGATCAATAGTTGGAAAACATGGCCTTAGTGACAGAAATGAGACTGGAGACAGAATTATAGATTTCTGTACAATCAATGATCTGTTCATAGCAAATTCTTTTTATAAGAAACATAAATGCATACAATACACATGGATTTCACCTGATGGTATGCATAGGAATCAGATCGACTACATCTATGGAAAGAATCGCTGGAGAAGCTTGATATCAGCTGTGAAATGTAGGCCAAGTGCCGATTGTGGAACAGACTACCCCCTGCTCATATGCCAATTCAAGGTGAAACTAAAGAAGGTTAACTCAAATCTGTGGAAACAAAAATTTGAATTTGAATTTGAATCCATCCCACTCATATTTAAAAACCATCTCAGAAAGTGTCTGAGACCTTAAACACTAATAAGCGAATACCAGATAAGCTGTGGGAAGATATCAAGAATATCATCCGAGAAGAACGCTAAGGGTCATTACAAAGACAGAAGAAGGGGTGGGGGAGGGAAAAAACAAACAAACAAACAAAAAAAAACAAAGACAGAAGAAAAGACCACAATGGATGTCAGAAGAGACTCTGAATATTGCACTAGAGTGCCGAGAAGAAAAAACAGAGGGACAAAACAAAGACGTTAAGGAGCTTAGCAGAAGATTTCAAAGGGCAGCTCAGGAAGATAAAACAAAGTATTAGAATGAAATGTGCAAAGAGCTGGAGTAAAAAAAATCAAAAGGGCTGAATTAATTCGCGTGGCATTTCTTAAGCTGAAGGAACTGAAGAACAAATTCAAACCGTATGTTGCAAAACTTAAGGATGCAGTATATTAAATGATCCAGGAAGCATTAAAAGGCAATGGAAGGAGTATACAGAGTCACTGTACCTAAAAAAATTGGCTGACACAGAATTTCATGACACAGTGTATGAGAAGTTCATGCTACTCTGAAGGAATTGGCAAAAAATAAGGCCCCAGGAATTGATAACAAAACAATTGACATATTTCTACAAACAGATGCTGCCCTGAACACGCTCACCAACTTGTGCCAATAAATCTGGAGGACAATCACCTGGCCCACTGATTGGATGAGATCCATATTTGTTCCCATTCCAAAGAAAGGTGACCTGATAGAGTGCAAAGGTATCGGACATCATTAATATCACATGGAAGTATGATTCTGCTGAAAATGATGCAAAAACAACTGTAATAAGACATCAACAGAGAACTGCTAGTTGTGCAGACTGGGCTTGGAAGAGGCTGTGGCACTAGGGATATTGTAGCTAATGTTAGATGGATCTTGGCTGAAAGCACAGAGTACCAGAGGAATATCTATTTGTGTTTTATTGACTATGCAAAGACTTTTTGACTGTGGATCACAACAAACTGTGGCTAATTCTGAGAAGAATAGGAATCCAGAACACTAGATTGTGCTTATGCGAAACCTATACTTTGACTAATAGGCAGTTGTTAGAACAGAGCAAGGAAACACGGCCTGGTTTAAAATCGTGAAGGGTGTATGCCAGTAATGTGTCCTATCTCCATACCTTTTCAATTTGTATGCAGAACAGATCATCTATTAGGCTGAGCTTTATGAAGAGGAATGTGGCATCAGGATTGGAGGAAGACTCATCAACAATCAGCGTTATGCAGATGACACAACCTTGCTTGCTGAAACTGAGATGGACCTGAAGCACTAGCTGCAGAGGGTCATGGACTGCAGCCTTCAATATGGGTTGAAGTACAACATCAAGGAAATGAAGATTCTCATTACTGGGCCTGTTTGCAGCATCATGATAGATGGTGAATAGATTGAGATTGTTAACATCCATAGTCTTCTTGGCTCCACACTCAGCACTCTTGTAACAGCTGTTAAGAAATGAAAAAGATGAATTGCTTTGGGAAAATCTGCTCTCAGGGACATCTTTGTTGTTGTTATGTGCCATCGAGTTGCTTGTGACTCATAGCGACTCTATGTACAACAGCCCTAAACTCTGCTCTGTCCTGTGCCAATCGCACTGTCTCCGATACTCCCATCCCGATTACCCCAGTCACTGAATCAATCCACCTCATAGAGGGCCTTCCTCTCCTGCGCTATCCCTCCACCCTACCAAGCATAATGTCCCTCTCCAAGGACAGGTCCCTCCTCACAACATGTCCAAAGTATGTTAGACGGAGCCTCAGAATCCTTGCCTCCGAGGAGCCGCCCAGTTTAACCCTTTCCAGGATGAATCTGTTTGTTTTCTTAGCAGTCCATGGTGCCCTCAATACTCTTCTCCAGTACCAAAGCTCAAAGGCATCAATTCTCCTTCTATCCTCCTTGGTCATTGTCCAACTCTCTGATGCATAACAATTGATTGCAAAGACCATGGCTTGTATTAGATGCACCTTAGTCTCCAGAGAGACACCATTGCTCTTCAGTACTTTGGAGAGGTTCCTAACAGCAGACTTTCCCATGGCAATACATCTTTTAATTTCCTGGCTGCTGGTGCCAAGAGTGTTGACTGTGAGCCAAGCAAACTAAAGCTGTGAACAATCTCAGTCTCTTCACCATCCATCCTGATGCTGCCAATTGGTCCAGTGGTGAGAATCTTTGTCTTCTTGACATTGAGTCTCAGTCCATACTGAAGGCTGCAGTCCTTGACCCTCTGCAGCAAGGCCCTCCTCACTTTCAGCATGCAGGGTTGTGTCATCTGCGTAATGCAGATTGTTGATAGATCTTCCACCAATCTTGACCCCACATTTCTCCTCATAGAGCCCAGGAGGAGATTGTCTCTCCTCCTGCAGCAGAGCATCTAGTGGATTCGAACCACGCACCTCTGGGACTGCAATGCAGCTTCTTGTCACTAGTCCACCAGAGCTTTCTTATAGGGACATCTTTAGAGTACTGAAAAGCAATGATGTCCGTCTAGAGACTAAGGTGTGCCTGATCTAGTCATGGTTTTCACAGTTATGTGCTATGCATCAGAAAGCTGGACAGTGATTAGGGATGATAGAAGGAGAATTCATATTTTTGAGGTGCGGTGCTGGAGAAGAGTATTGAATATGTAATGTATTGATAAGAGAACAAACAGATTCCTCCTTGGAGAGGGTGAAACCAGGCTGTTACTTGGAGGCAAGGATTCTGAAGCTCTGTCTGACATTCTTTGGGCATGTTGCAAGGTAGAGACCAGACCTTGGAAAGGGACATTATGCTTGGGAGGGTGGAGGAACACAAGAAAGGAAGACTTTTGATGAGATAGATTGAGTCAGTGACTGGGATAATCGGGGTAGGTGTGTCAGAGACTTACACTTGGCTCAGGATAGAGCAGGGTTCAGAGCTGTTGTACGTAAGGTAGCTATGATTCGGAGGCTGCTTGACAGCACATAACAACCACCACAACAAACCTCTTCCACAATTTTTTCAGTGATTCTCTTTCACTTCCATATTCTGGAATTCTAATAATGTATGCTGTTCCTTTTGATATGCTCCCTCATGATGATAGTGTTTTCTGTATTTGTTTTTCTTTCATCTTTTTCTTTTGTAAGTTTCCATTGAAGTTTTTCTCTTCCAGCTTACTGACTTTCTCTTCCAATCCTTCTTTTCTACTTTTTGTCCCTTTAACCTGTTGGATACTTGAGTCATTTCAGTCTTAATATTCTGATTTAGATTTTCATACATTTCTGTTGCTTCCAGTACGGTGTTGGCTGTACCCTCTCTGTCTTGTGATGATTTTTTTAAGTTTTTATACCTCTTTATCAATAGTTTAACTCCTTTTTCCATCTTTTTTATTTTTTTCTTTAGTTGCTTAAGTTGTTCCTTATTGATCTATTTCTCTGGCTGTTTCTAGAGTAGTCACTTTCTTAATAGCTTCTACCCCGGCCCCGATCATTTGCACCTTCTGCTGTATTTTTTAAAGTAAATCCACCTCAATATTTTTATTCTGGTTCTCTGCCTCTGGCATATTGCCTTTATTTCTGGCTTCTATTCTTTCTTTCATCATTTATACCTTCTTCTGCAGCTGTTTAAATGTCTCTCTCTCTCTCTCTCTCTCTCTCTCTCTCTCTCTCTCTATAT
>NW_006399762.1:5972167-5973240 GCF_000299155.1 Elephantulus edwardii
ATATAAATATAATCTCCTCTCTTTTCCTGATTCTGAGAATATTTGGATGTGTAATATGTTCTACTTTTTTTGGAGAAGGCTTAATTTGTTTTTTCACCATGTTTGAAGCTTCCTGCTGCTTTCTTGACATAATGTGGAGTTTTTCTTGGTAAATGTTAGGCAGTTTCTATTGTCGATTTGTAAGTTGTTGATAGAGTTCTTACCTTTACGATCTTATTGATTAGTTTTCACCTTAAAATGTTCAATCTATGGGTTATGCCATTCATTCTATTGGAAAACCTTTTTTGTGAATTTTTCTGAAATCCTTCAGATTCCCTCTGGTCTGCAGTTCAGCCCTGCAAGAATCTCACCTTATTGTAGTCCCCTCTCCCAAAGTCTATTGTCCTTTGTCTACAAACTGACAGAGTAGTATAAGACCAGATGTTCCACTTAAGCAGTTTCTGCCCAGATGCCTTTGAAGACACCTGTTTCTAACACTTCAGTATGCCAATGGAGAAAGTGAATTTTTCTGCTGGTTTTAGCTCGTTGTCCAAAACTCTATTGTCCTCTTTGATGCTTGAGATGGCCCCACGGTGACAGGGATCCCCAAGCGGAGTAACCTTACTCTAGGGCAGTTTCAGACCCTTCTCTCTTCTGCGCCTTAAAGTCCTGGCTCTTGGAAAGAGTGTCTCACTTGATGATATCTTCTTTATTGTAGTGTGATATCCTATTTTGTCTCTGGAGTGGCAGGAGATCAGGGGTGCCTACTTAAGCAATTTCTTTCCAGGGGAGTTTGTAAGCGTCTCTCTAGCACCTCAGCATGCCAGGTGGCAGAGTGAGTCTTCCCCTTTTGAAGCTCCCTGTCGCAAACTCTGTTGTTCTCTTTGGTCCCTGAGATAGCCCTGTGGTGGCAGGGATCTTCAAATAAAGGAACCTTTCCAGAGGAGTTTTAGGCCCTTTTCTCTCCTGCACCTGAAATTTGAGAGATGCTATTTTCACTGAACGTTTTCTTATCAGCTTTCGTGCTGAGACCTAATATCTCTGCAGCCTTTTGCAGATTTAGCAAATTAAATTTTGCAGATGTAGCAAATTAA
>NW_006399762.1:5973641-5975785 GCF_000299155.1 Elephantulus edwardii
ACTATGCAACCTTAATTGTGGACTCTTGTGATAATCATAATACCCTATCATACAAAAACTGGATAAATTGTGTATACTGCACTGAAACAGATGAGGGAGTGAATAATCTTTCATCATTCTTATATGAGGACTCCATCTCTATGGAGCAATGGACTGTAATGGCTTTTATATTCACCCATGATACATCTGTGGGAAGAATCATTGAAGACGCTGCAAAAACCAGACCAGATGCCAACTCTTATAACAAACCACCAGATTCTCATCTGCAAGTCAAACTGAAGCAAGTAAAAGTAAACCCATAAAAATGAAAATATGTCCTTGAGTCTGTCCCACCTGAATTTAAAAATCTTCTCAAGAAAAGATTTAAAGCATTGAATGCTAATGAATGAAGACTAGATGAGCTGTTGGATAATATAAAAAATATAATCCATGAAGTAAGCAGAGGAGGAAGAAAAGACACGATGGATGTCAGAGGAGACTGTATATTGTACTAGAATGTTGAGAAATCAAAACAAAGGAGAAAAATTATGAAGTTAAAGAGTTGAACAGAAGACTTTTAAGGGCAGCTCATGAAGACAAAGAAAAATATTATAATGAAATGTGCAATGAGCTGGAATCAGAAAATCAAAAGGGAAGAACTCACTTAGCATTTCTCAGCTACAGAACAAATTCGAGCCTCTAATTACCTGGTGGTAAGAAGCTGCGCTGCAAGCCAGAAGGCACATGGCTGGAAACCACCGGCTGCTCTGCAGGAGAGAGATGGATAGTCTCCTCACATGTGATTAACTGCCTCTAAAAACACACTGGAAGGTGAGCTTTGGATTGGTTCCTGCTCAGCAGTACACAGCAACAACAACAACATGGGCAATATATTGAATGGTCCAGGAACTAGCAAAGGAATACACAGATTAAGTATCTGTACTGTAAAGAATTGACTGACACGCAACCTTTTTAGGAAGTATTACATGATCAAGAACCAATAACAATAAAGGAGAAAGTTGAGGCTTCTCTGAAAGAATTAGCAAAAAAGAAATTCCCATGAATTGATGAAATAGTAGTAGAGATAATTTTAACAAACACATGCAGCCCTGGATGTGCTATCGAGGTTATGCCAGGAAATCTGGAGGATAGCCACCTGGCCAACTGACTGAGAGAGATTCCTAGTTATTACCATTCCACCAAAAGGTGAGCATACACAATGTGGAAATTACCAAACAAAATGACTGAAACAGTAGATCAGAAGAGAATTACCAGAAATACAAACTGGGTTTAAAAGAGACCCTGGTACTAGGGATATCATTACTGATGTCAGATGGATTTTGGCTGGAAGTAGAGAATATCAGAAGGATTCATATTTGTGTTTTATCTACTATGCAAAGGCATTTGCTTCTGTGGATCACAACAATTTTAACATTGAGAAGAACAGGAATCTCAGAACACCTGATTGTGCTTATGCAAAATCTAGACCAGAACAGAGCTAGGGGATACTGCATGGTTCAAAATTAAGCAGTACATCAGAAATTTATTTATCTATAAGTGGATCAGATCATTCTGGAGGTTGGATTTGATGAAGAAGAATATGATATAAGAATTGGACGAAGACTGATAATCAACCTGCAGGATGCAGATGACACAACTTAGCTTGCTGAAACTGAGAGGGACTTAAATCATTTGCTACAGAAGGTCAAAGATTGTAGCCTTCAATATGGATTGCATCTCAACATCAAGAAAACACAGATCCTTATTACTAGGTTGGCCTATAGGCAATAATATCATGATTGATGGAGAAAGGATATGATTTTTGCATATGGCTTCATCAAGCTTGCACCTGCAGTCAACACTCTTGGCACCATCAGTCAGGAAATCAAAAGAAGAGTTGCACTGTGAAAATCTGGTGCCAGAGATCTCTCCAGAGTGCTAAGGAGCAACAATGCCAGTCTAGAGACTCAGGTGCACCTTATTCAGGCCATGGGATTCTCTGTTGTTTGCTATGCATCTGAGAGCACTGGACAATGAATCGAGACAATGAAAGAATCAATGCCTTTGAGTTGTGGTACTAGGAAAGAATATTGACTATACTGTGGACTGCCAAAAGAACTAACAGGTCTTTCCTGGAGAGGACGAAAACAGTTTGCTCTATGGAC
>NW_006399762.1:5978815-5980966 GCF_000299155.1 Elephantulus edwardii
AATTGATACCTTTGAGTTGTGCTCTAGAAGAGTCTTGAACATATCATGGACCATCAAGAAAACAGTCTTCATAGAGAGGGTGAAACCAAGTTTCTCCTCGAAGGCTGGGCATTTGAAGCACTGTCTCACATAATTTGGGCATATGGCCTAGAGGGATCCATCCTGGGAGAAGGACGTGATGCTCGGAAGGGTGGAGGGACAGCACAGGAGAGGAAGATCCCGGATGAGATGAATTGATATAGTAACCAGGGCAGTGGGAGTAGGTATGCTGGAGTTAGTGAGACTGGCTCAGGACAGGGCAGGCTTCAGAACTATTGTACATAGGGTTGCTATGAGTTGTAGAGGACTTGATAGCACATAACATCAACAACCACAACATTATATATATAAAATTGCCAAATATAATAACCATGTTCATAAGCTTTTCTGTTTTGCAGTCAAGGAAGGGAACATCCCGTTGTTTTCTCTTTCACCCAGAGAACACACTTGGAGGTTAAGGCCTGGATTCAGTGAACCTTGAGTTTAGTATTAGGGTTCTCTTATATATGCATGGGACACATTTTGCTCATTTTTATTATACTAACAGCTGCCAGTGAAGTGAGATGTCTCTGGAGATGGAAGGTGTTTTTGTCACTTTATAATTTTAGAAAATTTATTTTAAGGGATAGTTTGTCGCAAAATTAAAAACACTCCATTGGGAAAAGCCCTAAATTTGTAGCTCAGTTTTGAAAACCCCAACAAATATTATATCTTCGAGTGTTATTTTCTCCTCAAGATCTTCTGTTGTGATTTATGTCTGCATTTTTAATAGTTTATTATGTCTTTACATGATGAAAAAGCAACAGAAAAATACTCATAGTTTATAGTTTCCTTATGTGTTAAATTCGTGATGTAAGTTTGATATCTATATGCATGCCAAAGTGTATTCACACACTTTGCTAATAAATGTAAAATTAAAAGAAAATAAATCCCTACATAAAACTAATGAAATGTAAATACAGAAATGCACCTGTTTGGGGTTTTTTCTTTTTTTTTTTTGTACTTAAAAAGTAGTGATTATCTCTTTAACTTATGAGGAAACATTGGAATTTATTCTAAAGAGTATGTGTGGGTTCTGTCCCTATTTTCTTCATTTAATATAAGAACAGATATTTTTAATAGTTAAATTCAGTATATAACTTATGCTTTCAGGCACTTGCTTACATATTTAATAGGTAATTGTAATGCTCTTAGTAGTAAAAATTTTTATATTTTCTTTCTCATAATATTACAATTGTTTAAAATGAGGACATTTTTATTTAGTTCAATTAAATGTAAAAAAAAATCAAAAGCAGTATAGTATTTCTTGGTTAAGAGCAAAACATAAGTTTTAGTAGTGATAATTGACCTGAAAAACTTGAGTAAATTTCCTTTCTGTAATACCTATAAGGAGCCCTGTTTGTATAGTGGATTGTGCAGTATACTTCTAACTGAAAGTTCAGTGGTTTGAATCAGTATTTTCTCCCATTTAAGATTTACAGCCACTTAAAATGGATGGAATGCCATTGCAAAATGGGTGTTTGACTCAGCGCTCGTGGAAATTTTTTTTTAAGTTGTTTTGGGGGTATTTTTGTACATATAAAGAAATATGGTTAAGTGCTCAAAGTTGGTAGTTTGAACCTGCTAGCCTTCAGGTCCCATAAAGCTTACAGCCTTGGAAACCCTCTGGTGCAATTCTGCTTTATCCTGTAGGATCATTGTGAGTCAGCATTAACTTACTCTGCAGCAGTTGGTTTTGCTCTACATTTTGTTTCTCCCATATTCTAAGTGGTCTCTTCTAGGATTAAGTAGAAAATTTTCCTATAAAATACAAGTATATCTATCTCTATGTCTTTGTCTCTATATCTCTTTATCTATCTATCTTCTATCTAATGATTCATGGAATGTGTTCCTTTTGCCTGTTCAAATATTTATGAAAAGGTAATTAGTGGATGGTTGTTTAGGTTTTTACTAGGATTTGTTAGAGAAAACACATCCTAACTGCCTAGACTTAATTAAAAATAACAAAAACAAACCCACTGCTGTCAAGTTTATTCTGACTTACAGCAACCCTACATTGGTGACAGAATAAAATAATTTTCAGCAGTTGATGTGTTCGGAACCACAGAATCC
>NW_006399762.1:5984156-6008037 GCF_000299155.1 Elephantulus edwardii
ATGGGTGTGTCAGAGGCAGTGAGATTGGCCCAGGATAGAGCAAGTGTTAGGGCTGTTGTACATAGGGTCTCTATGAGTCGCAAGTGACTCGACGGCACATAGCGACAACAACAATCAAAAGATTGGTTGCTTTGTGAAATTTGTTCTCAGGGATCTGTCCAAAGTGCTAAAGAGCAATGATGTCAGTCTAGAAATGAAGGTGTGCCTGATCCACACCATGGTCTTCATATTTACTTGCTGTGAATCAGAGAGGTGGACAATGAGTAAAAGTGACAGAAAAAAACTGGATACCTTTGAGTTGTGGTACTAGAGGAGAGTATTGAACATACTATTGACGGCCAAGAGAGCAAAAAGGTCTGTCTTGGAAAGGGTAAAACTCAGCTGCTCCTTGGAGGCAAAGATTTTGAAGCTCTTACTCACATACTTTGAACATAGTACCAGGAGGGACAAGTCCTTGGAGAAGAACATCATTATATCTGGAAGGCTGGAGTGTCGGTGCAGAAGTGGAAGACCCTGGTGGACACATGGACTGTGGTAATGGAGGCTGGTATGTTGGGCACTGTGAAATTGGCTTAGGGAGGCCAGGGTTCAGAGCTATTGTTCATAGGGTCATTCTGAGCCATAGGTGACTGAATATTGTATAATAACAACAGCAACAACTGTGACTAATGAAGTTGAACTTCATGTGACTCTTGGCCACTTCTGTTTCTTTTGTAAAGTGTCTCTTTAAATCCTTTGCTCATTTTAAAATTATTTCTGGATTTTTATTGTTGAATTGTTGCTTATTTTTCTCAAACAGGCTCTGTCCTGGTATCAGAAGTGAGGACATTTATGAATATGGGTTAAGTGTCCTAAGTAGCAGAGGCAGTGGGTTCCAGTGGACAGTTAAGTGTCAGATCTATAGGAAAGAACACATTCCTGAGGGACTCATATTCCTGATCACATCCCATAGAACCCTTCCTGAAAAGTTCTCTCCTATGCTCCAGGAAAAAGTTCTAGTTTTCAGTGATTTCCTGGGCCAGGACATGTCATATCTGCTGTTAGAAAATCAGAGTAAAGAGAAAAATATCCAGTTGTTGTAGGTTTGTTTGTTTGTTTATTTGGTTGGTTTTTTTTTTTTTTATCAGAATATATTCCCTGCTGTAATGTTTGTGTTCTGGGTTTTCATGGCATTTCCTGCCAGGGTATTTGTTGCCAAAATATTATTTAGGCCAGACACAGGTCTATCTGTAGCATAGAGATATTTCTATTACATTGATCCTGTCTCTTGGCCTAGAACCTTCTGGCAGAATTTTAGAACATGTGTTATAGTGAAAGATAACCATGTGCAACATGGGTGTTGGTGGTCCTGTCTGAGCCATTCTTTCTCTTCTCTTTTAGATGTTAGAAAGTAGGAGGTTTAGCTAGAAATTTTGAGTGAAAGACTTAAACCTTTCAGAAGCAACTTTGTTAGAGATCTACTTCTGGGGGAAGATGTCTTTTTCTAAACTTTGTAACTTTGAGAGTGTAGTCTGCATTAACCATATTGATATTGTTTAGTGACATTCAAAATCCCTCTATGAATTATATATCAGTTGTATTTTTATTCTTTTCTGTTTTATTATGGTACTAATATTTTTCTAGTGTGACTGTAATTCCCCTCTTCCCCCTTCTGAACACCAGGGGTTTGAGCTCAGAGAATCTTCTCTAGGGGTAGTTTTATTTTTTTGCCTCTGCACTTTAATAACTTCTGTATATTCTTGGCATTCTAAGGATTGCAGATTCAGCTGTCTTTATCTTTGCATGCTATCTTCCCTGTATCTTTTTCTACTTACTTATTTTTTAAATAATGCATCATTCAGAAGTTATTAGGTTTAGGATCCTTTCCACTTCACTATGACATGATTAAAAAAGAAAAAAAAATACAAACCAGCTACAACCAATAAACAACATTATGAACAAAAAAGTTTGATGTTTTTAAGGATTTTGATTTACTTGACTTTATAATTCAAACACCAGAAACAATAGTTATGAAATCACATGTTATATTTATTGTGTTGGGCCAGGTAGCTGTAAAAGACCTCTTTAAAGGTCTTTTCAACCACCATAAGCTAGACAATGAAAACAAAAATCCTCAACACTGAACCAATAGGCAACATCATGATTTTTTTAGGTTATATCTTTCTTTGAACTTTTTACCATTGTTTCTTTCCAGAGCTTTATTACTTCATACCTAAATCATTACATAGCATATTCATTTAATACAGTTATCTCTTTGTAGTTTTAAAACTAAAGTGCATCAGATCCAAGCCATAGTATTTTGAGTAGCTTCTCATACATGTGAGGTTATGCAGTGAATATGGAAGAGCAAAGAATTGAAAATTTTAAATTGTAATATTAGCAAAGAATATTCAATAACCCATGCACTGACAAAAGATAAAACAAGTTTGCGTGCTTCTTAGAGGCAGAGAGTGAGTGTGAAACTTTGTCTTACATACCTTGGACTTCCTGTTATCAGGAGAGGCCAGACCTCGGAAGAAGACACCATGCTTAGTAAAGTAGCAAGTTAGCTGAAGAAGACGCTCAATGAAATCAGTTGACACAATGAATGTAATTGCAACAATGGGCTTGAGTATGGTAGAGATCTTAAGAATGGCACAGGATATGGCAAGATTTCAATATGTTGTCACTATTAGACATAGTTGACTTCATGGCACCTAACCACAGTAACAAATCTGTTCTGAATATTAGAGTTGTTGATTATCTTACCATTACTCCCATTGGTTTTCCAGGTGAACTGAAATATAAGCCGAATTTCAAACCTTCCTTTTGCAGCTATTACCCTTATGACAATTAAGTCCTATGAAGGTGGATCGTATACTATTGAGGCTATTGCCCAATGAAGGAAAAAGCATCCTAATTGATACACTCATTATTTTCTTTCTGTGATTCCTGTGATATTTCTTGAGTGAATAATTTAAGCCTCATTGTCTTTTACTCAAATTTCCCCCATGAAATTTATAGTCACTATGCATCTGTTTAAAAAAAAATATAATCTGCTGTTGCATTCTTTCAGTGTTATACTTTTCCCTGGAGTTTCTTGATACAGGATTTAGGTTTTGAAACCATTTCACAGAAATTACTATTATATAGTTAAAATTACTTTTAAAACTCCTTGGGTGTAGGGAGCTCTGGTGGCCTCGTGGCAAGAAGCTGCACTGCAATCCTGAAGGCACACAGTTCAAATCTACCAGATGACCTGCTGGAGAAGGAGGGGCAATCTCCTCCTGTACTAGTCAGATCCAATTTGATGGTACACACAAGAAAAATAATAAAATTAAAAAAAAATTTTTAAAACCACAACAAAACTCCTTGGCTGAACACTATTGTTGCTATGCACCATAAGTGTTACCAACTCATAAGTGACCCTCCAGTAGATTTCCACCAGAAGTAAACTGCATGGGAAGAGATTGTTTATCTTTCTCTCTCAGAATTGCTGGTAGATTCCAGCTGTGTGCTTTTGGTTGGTAGTGCAACTCTTTACCACTAAGCCATCAGAGTTGAAGGATTTGACTTTTTTATGAGTCATGGAAAGGCACAAACCTTACCATATGCATTTTAATTTAAAAAAAAATATACTTGTTTTCTTTGACTGAATAGAAATAGTTTAATCTCTGTCAGCTAATTACCCAGAAAATATCAGAAGAAGATGGGGGAATACACAGAATCACTGTATCAAAAAGAACTGACTGACAGTGAAAAAAAAATCAAGAAGTAAATATAAACAATGGAGGCAGGAGTGGAAGCTGCATTAAAGATATTGGCAAAAAATAAGGCCCCAGTAATTAATGGCATACCAACAGACCTGTTTCATTTAACAGGTGCAGCCTTGGATGCACTCACTAATCAATGCCAGGACATTTGGAGGACAGCTGTCTGGCCAACAGATTGGAAGAGGTCCATATTTGTTCCCATTCCCAAGAAAGGTGATCCCACAGAATGTGGAAACTATCAAACAATATAATTATTATCACTTGCAATCAAAGTATTGCTGAAGATCATTCAAAAATGGCTAGAACAGTATACAGAAGGGGAACTGCCAGAAGTTCAAGAAGGATTTAAAGGAGGCATGGCACCAGGGATATAACTGCTGATGTCAGATAGAGCCTGGTTGAAAGTAAAGAATACCAGAAGAAAGTCTATTTATGCTTTACTGACTATGCAGAGGTGTTTGTATGGAACATAACAAGTTGTGGCTGACATTAATAACAATGGAAATCCCAACCTACACCTGGAACAGGGGGCTGTTGTGCAAAGCAAGGAAACACTGCATGGTTTAAAATTAAAAAAGGAGTGCAGAATAATTGTACTCTCTTTCCATACCTATTCAGTCTGTATGCTAAGTGAATTATTTGAGAAGTTGGACTCTATGAAGAGGAATATAGCATCAGGATCGGAGGGAGACTCATCAGTAACCTCTGTTATGTAGATTACACAACTTTGCTTGCTGAAAGTGAGGAAGACTTTAATCACTTTTTGCAGAAGATCAAGGAATGCAGCCTTCTGTATGGATTGCCTCTCAATGTCAATGAAACAAACATTCTTGCCAGTGGACTGATAGGCAACATCATAATGGATGGAGAGGAAATTGAAACTGTTAATAACTTCATCTTTCTTGGATCCACAATTAAAACCCTTGTTACCAGCAGTCAGGAAATAAGGAGATGTAGTGTGTCTGTATGCAGAACAGATCATTCAGGAAGCAGGGCTTTATGAGGAAGAATGTGGCATCAGGATTGAAGGATGATTCATCAACAACCTTTATTATGCAGGTGACACAACTTTGCTTGCTGAAAGTGAGGAGGACTTGAAGCACTTGCTGCAGATGGTTAAGGACTGTAGTCTTTAATATGAACTGATGCTCAATATCAAGAAGACAAAGATTCTCACAACTAGGCCAATTGGCACTACCATGGTAGATGGAGAAGAGATCGAGGTTGTTAACAATTACAGCTTGCTTGGCTCCACAATCAACACTTTTGACACCAGCAATGAGGAAATCAAAAGATGAATTGAACTGGGAAAATCTATTGTCAGGGACCTCTCCAGAGTGCTAAGGAACAATGATGTCAGTCTAGAGACTAAGGTGTGCCTGATGCAGGCTCTGGTCTTAGCAATTAGTTGCTATTCATTAGAGTAATGGACAATAACGAAGGATGATAGAATAATTGATGCCTTCGAGTTGTGCTAGAAAAGAGTCATGAACAAACCATGGACTGAACATCAAGAAAACAAGTAAGTCTGCCCTTGAAGAGGGTGAAACCAAGTTTCTCCTTGGAGGCTAGAATTTTGAAACTCCATCTCATATACTTTGGGCACATGGCTAGGAGAGACCAGTCCTTAGAGAAGGACATCATGCTCAGAACGGTGGAGGGACAGTGCAGGAGAGGAAGACCTTGGATGAGATGGATTGATACAGTAAATAGTAGATAGGGCAATGGGGGTAGTTGTGTCGGGATCAGTGAAACTGGCTCAGGATAGGTCAGGCTTCAGAGCTGCTGTACATAGGATCACTATGGGTCACAGGCAGTTCGATGGCATGTAACAACAACAATAATAAGAGTGCATTGACAAAGACTGAAATTAGGGATCTCTCCAAATTATTGAGAAATAATATGTCAGTGTGAGGACTAAGGTGCCTCTCATTCAGTCTTGGTCTTTCTAATTACTTGCTATGCATCTGAGAGTTGGACAATGAATAGAGATGACAGAAGAATTGATGTCTTTGAATTTTGGTCTTGGAGAAGAGCACTGAACATCCCAAGGACTGCCAATGTCTTGGAGAGGGTGCAGCTGGAGTGCTCTTCAGAGGCAACGATGATGAGGCTTTGCTTCACATACTTCAGCCATGTTGCTCAGAGTGGGCTCTTCCTTGGAGAAGGACCTGATGGTTGTAAGGGAAGATGGTTGGTGAAGGAGAGGGAGATCCTCAAACATGTGGGTTAACATGGTGACTTCCACAATGTGCTCTAGTGTGTCAGTAAGTGTGGAGATGGCACAGGAGCCACTGTTCATAGGGTTGCTGTGAGTTGTACGTACTTGACTAGACATCGCCTAATAATCCAAACAATGATGGTAAAACTCTATCTTGAAAGATTCTGCTCTTCTGTTGCCTGATTTGTATCCAGTGATCTTCTGATTCACATGATTTGTCTTATAGTTTATTATTAATGGAAACTAAATTAACTTTCTGTGTTGAGATTCTATATATCATCTCTACATTTCTAGTTTTTCTGAAAGGACTCATGGGATGGAGCAGATAGTTATATCATGGCAATGATATGGATACATGATGACATGAGACCATGACACAGATCATAAGTGGGAAAACTAGAACAGAACAAAATAAATAAAGCATGGGTGAAGTCTGATTAAATCCATCGTCTTTCTTATGAGTTCTCTCCCCGAGAGAGGCGCACAAATCATACTCTTTCCTCTAGCAGTGAAAATGTTGTCCACATGTATGATGTTTCTGTTCAGGGTAGCTCATTAGCAACTGAACACCTGAGATTTTTATTGGGGGCTAGTCACATAGGTACTATCAGGCTAATATTTACCAACATTCCAGAGTCCAAGAAGGGAAACAGGTGTTCAACATAAACCATATTGCTTTCACCGTTTAGGCACAGTGAAGCATCCTTCTTTACTAACAATTAGCTAGAATTAGTGCCTGATTCTCACTCCAACAGCCAGAATCAATCTTGCAAGCTGGCTTTTCTAAAGATTGAGTCTTGGGCTTGTTGTATTTACATTTTCTTTATACCATCTCTATCAGAAGCTTTAAATGGTGTACTCTTGTGAAAAGAGCAAGAGTGCATGGGGAAGGTGAGATCTGATGTTGATGAATTTCATAAGGAGGAACTGTTCCCGTAAACAAGATCTGCAACACAAAAAAAATTTCCATGAGATCAGACAACTTCTCTGCACTCCCACATCTCTTTCTACTCATGCCAACACCAATCTTACAACTCTATTGGGTCTGGAATCTGTTTCAATAGCTCAGAGAACACATAGAACCATTTTATGGAAGTCAAAATATTGTAATTCAGGTTGGTAGCCGAAACAATCACTTAGTCAGAACAGCTTCTCAAATGTGCTCACAGGCACCTTCACCTTCAGCTTTATGGCTTTAAGCCCTTATTGTTTTTGTTGTGTACCATCAAGTCAGAACTGACTCATACCTGACCTTCTGATAGGTTTTTAGAGACAACAAATCACATGGGAGGAGATTGTCCATCCTTTTCCCACTTGAGCTTAGTCCTGCCAGTTAAGGCAGTCCCCGTAGTCCTCCAACAAACTTTGGCAAAGGCTCTTAGCTTGGGTTCACTGAGATAGCAGTCCCAAGGCCATTTCTGCCTCATGTATGTTTTCTGGTTCTCTGATTCTGCTGCTCTCCTGTAGGTCTGGCTAGCAGAAGAATCTCTGGCCCCAAAGGGCATTCTCTTGCTACTTCTTTGCTGGTGGTAAGATTCTCAAAATTTGCTGCTGAATCTGCTCAATTTAATCATGAGACTAGCCCCCTTGTAGACAGGCTAACATGCCCTATTTGCATATTCCCGCCCATCCACTTGACAAAGTGAAAGTCAGTGTCTAGGGTAACCATTTTGAACAATTAAACCCTTAACACTACAACTATTTTCTGCAATAATATTTACTTTTAATCTTAGTGTATACCTATGATATGGAGCTATGTGTTTCTTTGCATACATGTGCACTAAATGTTTTGGATTGAATGAAGTTTATAGATATGCAAAGTGTATGATAATTAGTATATTACTTTAAATTTGTGTGTATTTTGTTTATTTTTATTCTCTGTTTCCTCATTCAAATGGAAGATGTAACCTGAATAAAAATAACAGTATTCTAAAATTTGATTTGTAATCTTTCTTAGCATATTTTTAATAACCAAAGAAATGTCTATTAATTACTGTTTAAAAATGCCTTTTAGTGAGGCATATTATTCGATTTTTCATCACAAATATATGACTGGAATATTATGAGAAGAGAATGTATCAACATATTAATTGAGAAGAACTTAGATGACTTTAGGCACATTCTTATTCTAAAAGAATCCATTTGTTATTCTGTGGGGCTTTATAAATGCTGAAGATACCAATACAGTTAAGAGTTACTTAAATTGGATATGTTAAATTTAATGACATTTTAAAAACTATTTTGGAAAAAAAATTAAAAAAAAAAGAAATTTGGATTAGGCAGTTAGGATCAAAAGCAAATTGTGTAACTTTTTAATTTGTTTCCTCTGTGGAAGGTACAATGATCTCTGTTACTTAATACTTCTAATTGCTGAAAAGAAAATTTCTAAAGGCAGCTCGGGACAACAAAACAAGATACTGTAATGAAATGTGCAAAGAGCTAGAGTCAGAAAATCAAAAGGGCCAAACTTGCTCAGGGTCTCTTACGCTGAAGGAGTTGAAAACCAAATTCAAGCAATGGGTGGCAATACTTGAAGGTAGTTTGGGTAGAATGTTAAATGATCCAGGAAGTATAAACAGAAGATGGAAGGAGTACACAGAGTCACTGTATCAGAAGGAATTGACTGACACAGAGGAATTTCATGAAATAACATATGAGAGCCTATGGTGATGAAGGAGGAAATTCAAGTTGCTCTGAAGGAATTGGCAAAAAACAAGGCTCCAGGAGTTGACAGCATACCAATTGATTTATTTCAACAAACAGACGCTGTCCTGGATGTGCTCACTAAGTTGTGCCAGGAAATCTGGAGGACAGACAGCTGGCCAACTGGCTGGAAGAGATCAATATTTGTTCCCATTCCAAAGAAAGGTGACCTAACAGAGTGCAGAAATTATCAAACAATATCATTTATATAACATGCAAGCAAGATTCTGCTGAAAATGATCCAAAAACATTTGGAATAGTATGTCAACAGAGAACTGCCAGATGTGCAGGCTGGATTTAGAAGAGGTCTTGGTACTAGGGATATTATAGCTAATGTTAGATGGATCTTGAGAGAAAGCAGAGACTACCAGATGAATGTCTATTTGTGCTTCATTGACTTTGCAAAGGCTTTTGACTGTGTGGATCACAGCAAGCTATGGCTGACTTTGAGAAGAATGGGAATCCTAGAACATTTGATTGTGCTAATGTGAAACCTGTACTTGGACCAAAAGGCAGCCATCAGAACAGAGCAGGGAGACACGGGATGGTTCAAAATCAAGAAAGGGGTTCATCAAGAATTTATTTTGTCTCCATACCTTTTCAGTCTCTATGCAGAACAGATCATCCGAGACACTGGGCTGTATGAGGAAGAATGTGGCATCAGAATTGGTGGAAGAATCATCAACAACCTGCATTATGCATATGACACAGCCCTGCTTGATGAAACTGAGGAGGACCTGAAGTACTTGCTGTAGAAGGTCAAGGACTGCAGTCTTCAATTTGGATTGAAGCTCAACATCAAGAGTACAAAGATTCTGACCACTGGGCCAATTGGCAGCATCAGTATGGGTGGTGAAGAGATTGAGATAGTTAACAGTTTTAGTTTACTTGGTTCCATAGTCGAAACTCTTGGTAACAGCACAGAAAATCAGGCAGTGAGGGACCTCTCAAGAGTACTGAAGAGCAAAGATGTCAGGCTGGAGACTAAGGTGCACCTGATCCGGGCTATAGTCTTTGCAATTATGTGCTATGCATCGGAGAGTTGGACAGTAAATAGGGATGATAGAAAGAGAATTGATGCCTTTGAGCTGTGGTGCTGGAGAAGAGTGTTGAATATACCATGGACTGCTTGGAGAACAAATAGGTTTGTCCTGGAGAGGGTGAAGCCAGAATGTTCCTTGGAGTCTAGGATTCTGAAGCATTGTCTGACATACTTTGGGCATGTTGCAAGGAGGGACTGGTCCTTGGAGAGGGACATCATGTTTGAGAGAGTGGAGGGATGGCGTAGTAAGACTCTTGATGAGATGGCTTGATTTTGTGAGTGGAGTGGTGGGAATGAGTGTTTTTGAGACGGTGAAGTTGGCATGGGCAGAACAGCATTTAGAGCTCTTGTACATAGGGCGCTATGAGTAGCAAGTGACTTGATGGCACATGATGACAAACAACCATCCCTTTATGCAGGAGTTTTCAGATATAAAATATCTCTTTTTAAACACAATCCTATGTTTTTGGTGAAAGTTTACACAGTAAATTAGATTCATGTTTAAAAATTTATATACATACTGTTCAATGATACTAGTTCAGTTTTTCACGCGTCAGCATTCTCATTATTTCCATTCTTATTGTTCTGTTTCCTTTCATCTGGCCTTCTAAGCCTTACTTTTTCATCCTTGGTCTAGGATAAATATTGACAGTTTCATTTGTTTTGTTGATTATTTAGAGAATGATACTTATCATTGATATAATTTATTATGAACTAATAGGTCTTTTCTCTAGAGCTTAGAATTTGGACTTCCCCATTTCCTCTATTTTGCAAATATTTAAAAATAGAATAGTAGCTACAATTGAATGACTGAATACAGGTATTTTCCCCCACTTCCTATATGTTTGAAAAAGTCCATGACAAGTATATATTGCTTTTAGACCAAGAAGTAATAACTCATTCAACTAAATCTTATTGAATGCCATTAGCTCAGCATTCATTTAAACACAAAGGTTCTAAACACTAGGAGTGGAGATAAATGTAAAAGATAAAACTTCTACTTTTAGAGACTTTAAAGACTACCGAAAATGAAAGGAGAAACTGTCTTAGATTTGACAGTGTTGCTTTTGGTTTTGTGTACCGTTGAATTGTTGCAGCCATCGCTGACCCTCCGTAAAGTTTTCAGAGGCACTTAGTTGCATGGGAGGAGATTCTCGATCCTTTTCCTGTGGAACTGCTGGTGGACTGATGGCAGTGCAGTGACTTGCTTCCAGGCCACCAGAGCTGACAGTATTCACAATAGAATAGAACAGAGGATGAGGCTTTGTCACATGCAGCTTTATGTCATTCAAGTGACATGACCTAAATTTTCTGAGCTTCAGTTTCTTATCTAAATGATAAGAATGAAACATCATGATTTACTATGAGATATAAAATAACAGATATGTGATTACTCTAGAGTGTAGATCAGTATATAAATATATAACATTACTTTTTTATTATTATACTAATTTACAAAATTCGAATACATTGTTTTTCAGACCAGATTCTTCCAATTTCCCTCACCCATCAAATTGTAAAACTGCATGATTAATCCCCCTGTACCCCGGTGTTGGATCCTCATTCTACAGTAATGGTTTTATACAATATTTGTCCTTGTGAAAGTGAGTCACTTCACTCAGCATAATGCTCTCCAGTCCCTCCCAAGCTAGGTAATAATTTACAAAATCATTGTTCCTGCATGTTTTGTAGTATTCCATTGTTTAAATGTATCATAATTTCTCAATCCATTCAATTGTGGTTGAACATCTGGGCAGATTCCATGTTCTTGCATTGGTGAATAATGCTGCTACGAACAACATTAGTTATGTCACCAATTCTTGGAATTGATTTCTTGTGTAATAAAGAGAATCTTGGTATCAAAAGTTTTAATTAGTATATGGCACATTTAAGGAACTCTTTTAATAAATAGATCATAGAGAAAATTCTCTCAGAATTGGACTTCAAGACTTCAGTTCTATGCATACTCAAATTTGTATTCAAAAACTGAACAAAACCATAAACTTATACAACTTAACCAAGTTTGAAGTTTTCTACATCATTGCTCCACATCAAGAAAACAAAGATTCTCACCACTGGGCTGATTGGCAGCATCATGATAGACAGTAAAGAGATTGAGACTGTTAACAGCTTTAGTATGCTTGGCTCCACAATCAGCACTATTGGAACCAGCAACTAGGAAATGGAAAGACGAGTTGCATTGGGGAAGTCTGCTGTCAGAGACCTCTCCAGGGTACTGAAGAGCAGTAGTCAGTCTGGAGACTAAGGGGTGCCTGATCCAGGCCATAGTCTTTGCATGTTTGTAATGTATCAGAGAGCTAGACAGACTAGGGATGATAAAAGGAAAATTGATGCCTTTGAACTGTGGTACTGGAGAAGAGTATTGAATATACCATGACTGCTGAGAGAACAAACAGATTCGTCTTGGAGAGAGTGAAACCAGGTTGTTCCTTGGAGGCAAGGATTCTGAAGCTCTGTCTGACATATTTTGGACATGTTATAGGGAAAGACCAGTCCTTGGAGAGCAATACCATGCTTGGGAGGGTGGAGGGACAGTGCAAGAGAGGAAGACCCTCGATGAGAAGCATTAATTTGGTGACTGAGGTAATGGTGGTGGGTGTGTCAGAGACAGATTGGCATAGGATAGAGCAGGGTTTAGCACTAGTGTATACATAGGGTTGCTGTGAGTCTCAGGCAACTTGGCGGCACACAACAACAACAACAACAACAACAGAAACAACACTAGTGTCACTGGTAAATGCTGTTGAATTATTAAGTGACACATTAACTTTATTCATGTAGCTTTCTTCTTTGTTAAATGATACTTTACTTACAGCAAAAGTTAATTATCTCATAATATTGAGAAAAATTACGAAGTAAACGTAAAAACCACTAAAGAACCAAAATAGCTGTCATAATGCATATGCTAAAACGCCTATATTTTCTTAATAGTTGAAAGAATGGATACATAAGTGAATGCGAGATAAATTAATGTTTTTATTTTTGCATCAATAATGTCTGCAAATGCTATAGAAATCTGAATATCCAAAACGGTTTGTAAAGCTATTCAAAGGGCACAGTGGTGGTATAGTCACAGATATGGAAAAAATTAGCTGTGGAAAAGATGATGCATTCTTATTGTGTCTTTCCTTTGTGTCAGTTATTTCTTTTTTTTCCCCTAGTTAATTTCTTTAGAAAAAAAACTGAACTCAATTTTAAAAGTACTCTGAAAAATACTTTTAAATGTTTTATGTTGATTCTCTCATAGGCTTTTTTAAAACTTTTAGAAGAAATACATTGGAAATGAAAATTTACATATTCAGGCCTGATTTTTTTGCCCCTCAGTGCCATGTTGGCTCTATTCACAATTCAAACCACTCAGAAGGCCTGGGTCGGGGTACATATGGGATATTTCATTCTGCCTCCTCTTTCTATACAGACAGTGAAAGAATATATCCTGTGGTAAACATAAGGAGGCCTCAGAGCTGAAATTTTAATGAACCAAGTATTTATTGAGATCAAAGCAAGAAAAGATTTTCATTTGAGTGATCAGTGCTCAAGTATAGGATTTACTTAGCCAAATTTTATCTGACCAGGTTTCTCAGTAAAACTTGCCTTTGTATCGTTGAAGGTGTCATGTAACTTTCCTTAATACAGATTAGCAGCAGCATCCAAATGTTGGATGTGGCAATCGAAAAAAACCTTAAAAAGTGGTTTTAAACCACATGAGTAGAAGCAATACCCATATCATGGGTCACAGTAATCCTTTCTTGGTCATTATGTCCCGTCTTAAGAACACTGACCAGCTGGTAAGTAAATAAACAACAATGGAAGAAATTGAAAAAAAGTCACACCAGACAAGAATGGAGCTGCTGCTTTGTCATGTGGATGAGAAAACAGAATAGGAGGGATTTCTGCCTTCAGAAATTTCAGTGGCTACTTGTGGAAGGAAAGTGAAAGTTATTTCATATGAGAGAGGTAGTGTTGATAGCAGTTGGTTACAAGGTGGTGTGAAGAGGAATGCGTGTCAGTACAGCTGTAATGACATCAGATTTGCTAGTACCTACATATCAACTGTGCAAGCCAAGACTATTTGTATATTTATTTGGATTTCAAGAATGGTGTTTAGAATGGCAGAAAATAATGCATCTATCCCTGGCTATGCCATTAAAACTGAGTATTGTCTTTATGGTGTCTGTTAACCACTGCAACTCAGGCTCCTCATTTTACTAACATTTGATGATTGTATATTATCCAGTACTGGATAAGAAACTGTTATGCATCTTGTCCTACTTCATGGTTGCTCAATTTTTGTAAGGACAGCAAGGCAGAGGCTTTCACTATTGTATTAGAGGTCAGGAGACTGTGCACAGTAAAAGGAAATGACTCAGCCAAAGTAATGTAGTCTGAGTCCTGGGTAATGCTGGATTTTAGATTCCCAGTCCAGCCTTTTATAACCACTGTGTGATACTTCCTGAGTCTTCTGTAATTTTGAAATATTTAGGGCCTTGCATTTGTCATGAAGTTCTTGGGTTCTACAAAAGAATTATTAGCTGAATGGTTGGTGTTCCAGACCCACTCACAGGTACCTTTAAAAAAAAGAAGTGTCGTGATCAACTACTGGAAAGTTACAGCCTTCAAAACCCTTTGTTTTCTTCATATGGAGTAAAAGAGTGAGAATGATCTCAATGGCAACCAGCACCATACCAAAAAGAAATGACAAAAATGAAGTCATCATTCCTTTAAAGTTAAATACTAACTTTGTCCATATTGTTCAGTAAAGAGACATAGGCCCCTACTTTCCTTTTGGAAGACAGGGACATTCATGAATCAGAATTCTTAGATGGTATTGTCGGGAGGAAAGAGTACAGGAGAGAGATAAAAGCTGTGTGTGTGTGTGTGTGTGTGTGTGTATATATATGTTTGTAAACACCAAAGCAAGCCCAAATTTTAGACAGATATTTTGTATTGAAAAGGAACAGGAAAAAAAATTCCTAACCAACTGCTTGGAAATTATAAATCACTGCAAATTCCTTCTTGTGATGATCCTTGCTGTTTTCTGAAAGTCTCTCTCTGGTTTAAATCTGACAACAGTGTGCTGTCAGAATTGATTACTCTCTACAACATGCTTGCATTTTTGTGCTCCTGAAGATATCCGGAAGTCTGGTTAATTAAACACTGAAGGCTGGCATATGGTATTACTTCAGTTAAAAACAATTGCAGAAAGAAAGTGCTTATAATTTAAATATGAAACTATGATGACATGTTATACTCTAAAGAAATCCATACTCTAAATCTCAATGCCTAAAACTACCTTCTTATGAATCTTTGTTGAAAGACAGAAGAGGAAATTTGTTTTCTTTAATAAATAAGTCAGTCATACAATATGAGACCGTGTGACTTCTCATCGGGATATTATTGCTATCCTTTTGGAATTGACTATATTTCACTGCCATTAAATTTTACCATATGTTAAATAAGATTATATCTATCAGTTACATTTTCCCACATCTGGAGACAAGTCTGGCTGATTAGCTTTACTTTGGGAACCTTTGTGATATATACGTAGTGAGTGCAAATTTCTTCAGGAGTTTGAAATTCTTGAAAGAAACTTTTAAGGTAACATTGTAGGTCTTTTTTTTTTAATTAGCCAAATAATTGGGATTTGGTCCCCCCTGCCCCCATAAAAACCTCATTGCCATCTAGTGAGAAGTGACACAAAGCATACCCTCCCTCATATTTCTCAGGTTGTAAATTGTACCAGAGAAGATTGCCCATCTTTCTCCTAAAGAGCCTCTGGTGGACTTGAAAGGCCAGAGAGGCATGACCTTTAGGTTTGCAGGGCAAGTCTCTACTGACTATACAATTTAGTCCCCCACAAAAGTAAATTTAGACAAAAAGATTTGCATTGAATACTAATTGCCAGTTATCTTGTTCAGTTACACATTAGTGTTTTCTATAATTAAGCTGACCGTTTTTATGGTTTCTTCTGTTCTTTTCTGAGTGGGAAGTCAAAATAAGCTGTGACTTAAATTCGATTACTGGTTGTCTGGATAGCAGGAAACGAATATGAGGGCATAGGGCTTGAACGTCACTCTGAAAGGTCCAGAGGGAATGAAAACAGCACTGTCCCAGAGCAGAAAGCAGATAACCAGTGCCATGGTGCCTCTAATGCCACACCAGCAGCAAGGGATTTGTTGGTTTCATTTATTTGTTGTTGATTAACAGACTTTATTCACAGTTTTGACACTGAGAATGGGATTTATTTGGGAAATAAGTTGGAGACTGGGAGAGACAAAGAATATCTCACAATACAAGTTCAGGTTTAGTCTAGCAGTTCCAAACCAGATTAACATCAAAGCACAATTCCTTAATTAGTGGAAGTCCTAGTTTCAGTTTACAACACAAATTCAAGAAGCTTGGTTTCCTCAATTGTCCAGTAAGGTTTGCCTCAGAGTAGTTATAAGTCACTTTCTCTTTAGGCATTCAACAAGAACAACAAAACCTTTAACTGTGGCTTTTATCTCAGGGCTCCTCTGGTTACACCTTGCCTCACTTTCTCCACAGCAATTCCACGGTCTCTCCAACAGTATCACCAGGGTCTTGTTCTACTCTCATTCTCACCAGCATCTTGAGTTTCCCTACAGTCTTGATGCCCAGTATGGGAAGCATTCTTTCTCTATCTCTTATTCTAGTCCCACTGCTGTTGATGATTTGAAAGACCACGTGTCTACAGTTAAGATACCTGGAGATTAGAGGGAGCTAAGGTAAAATGTAGGGGGGGGGAAGCCAGTTTTATGCTAACATTACACTTGGCTTATATAGGGGGAAAAAGTGCTTTTCAATGATAGCAATTCCTAGTACATTCTTTCTTATAGATATCTGAAAAGTGGTGTGGATAGTGTTAATCACAACCTGTTCGTTTCTGTATAGGGAGAGTTTTTATTTAATGTAAAGTGGCAACTTCATAGAAAAGTGAAAAACTCCCTTGAAACTTGATGGTGTCCATTTTCACATGAGGATTTCTTCCCTTCACCTTGTTACTTAACCCTTTTGTGAAACTGGTTTAGGAAGCCTGTATAAATAAAACTATTTTGCCATATTCAGTATTTTTTTTTTTATTTTATACTAGTTTACTTACAAAATTTGTAGACATTGTTTTTCACACCAGATTTTTCCTCTTTCCTTTCTCACTGATAAGGGTATTTTCATTACGAACCTCAGAAATGAAGAAGACATTTCTAAGTAAGACAGTTATGAGGACTTTTGTTTTTATGAAAATTCAAATAAAAGATGGTAGAATTTGTAAGACTAGTTTTGAAAGGATAAAAATACACCTTAGTGGCAAATGTTGATGACTGGCTGAAACATGGATAGAATTTTGAATTTTCTTTACAGATTGTATTTTTAAAATATTTTGGGTTATTTTCTTTTTTTTACCACAGGGTTTAGAATCAAATTAACAGATAGGTGGAGACTTTAATAGTAGCCATCTGTCTGGGATTGTTTTGGTTTGGTTTTGTTGGCAAGAAGGAAGATGGATTAGATTCTTTTTGAAAGACTTTTAAAAATATTTCATTTAGGAGAATGCTGCAGTTATGATAGGAAGATGAAAATGCAAACAGGTAATCTTACAGTGTTCGTGAAGTATTTAGGCCTGCATATGAAGAATGGAGAAAGCATGTAGCCAGTGAAACCTGCATACGAGCATAAAAAGTTGAGTTGAAATAAAAAAAATGTTTGGATTTAAAAACAAAAAGAGGGGTTCGACAGAAATTGTGTTAATAATAAAAAATGAGAATGTGAAATGTTGTGATAATATTAAAAGCATAGGTAATCAGTTTTTGAATGTCTGTATTAAAAGGGGCACATTTCAGCAACGTTTTAATGTAAAAATGAAATTGTACATTTCTCTTAGGTCTAAATATTGTGTGACAAGACAGTAGACAGGCAGAAATTACATTGATGTAATGAATTGGGGAGGAAAATGAGTTACTAATACTGAGTAATTGAACAGAGTTAGAACCAAAGGGTCTGGGAAAAAGCGGAAATAAATAAAGAACAAAGAGTGCCCCTGGTAAAAGCCCAAATAAGTCACAGAGAAATCTCTGTATGTTTCATATCTTTGAAGAAAGAATTCCAAATGTCAAACACATCTGATATATATTGTGCTTAATACTGAGTAACAAATGTCTAACTGAAAAAGGGCTATAAACACATCCCTGTAACTAGTGCTGTTCTTTGAAACTGAGATGTGCCATAAGTAAACCCATTATTGTCCAGTTACATAAAATTACTTGGGTTGTTGTAGATTTCAATGATTATAGATTTAAAGTTTCAGTTACTCTGAGAAAATGTTTTTCTCTCAAGTATTTAGTGGTTTAAATTAACAGTAGATCTGTTTAACTTAGGTGTTTTCAGTATAAATAGATCTGTTATAACTGTGAGGAACTTGGAAAGGAAGGACTATGTACATAAATGTTTGAAATTAGATATTCCAAGGAGGGGACACTGGTGTCTTCCCTGAGGGAGAGGCTCACAGAATACTCTGTCTATTGTAGTGATGAGTCTTGGGTAAGCAGGGATGTAGGACAATGATCACAAACATCTTACGGTATATCTTAAAAGTGTTTGTGACTTAGTGACAAATACTACAAATTTCTTAACTTCTCACTTAAGCATATGAAGTACGAAGACAAGGTTTGTATAATCCTAAATATTCCTGATATTTTATTTCCCACTGCTGTTGTATCAGTTTGGACACATAACCACACTCCATTGGCTGTAAATTCTTTTGAAGTCTGCCTGTCTTGCTTCTGCAGAATAGCTGATGGTTTCACACTACCTTCCTTCAGTTAGCAGTCCAAACAGGTTCCTTGCAGTTTTATTAGAAAGACTTAATAATATTATCATTGGGAATATCCTTGGACATTTAATAAAATAGAAAAGGTTTGAGAAATATGTTAGTATTTAAGATAAAAAGAGCAGTTTTCCCCCTCCCCCAGGGCGACAGTGTGTTGAAGCTCAACATCAAAAAACAAAACTTCTTACCACTGGGCTGATAGATGGTGAAGCGATCAAGATTGTTAACAACTTTAGTTTGCTTGACTCCACAATCAGCACTCTTCGTAACAGCAGCTAGGAAATCAAAAGACAAATTGCTTTGGGAAAGTTGGCTGTCAGGGACTTCTCCAGAGTGCTGAAGAACAATGTTGTCAATCTGGAGACTAAGGTGTGCATAATCCAGATCATCGTCTTCACAATTTCTTGCTATTTGTCAGAAAGCTGGACAATGACTAGGGATGATAGAGAATTGATGACTTTGAGCTGTGGTGCTGGAGATGAGTATTGAATATACTATGGACAATGATGTTCGTCCTGGAGAGGGTGAAACCAGGCTGCTCCCTGGAGACAAGGACTCCGCAGCTTCATCTGACATACTTTGGGCTTGTTGCAAGGAAGGACCAGTCCTTGGAGAGGGACATCATGCTTGTGAGGGTGGAGGGACAGTACAAGAGAGGAAGACCCTCGCTTTCGATGAGATGGATTGACTCAGTTACTGGGGTAGGTGTGTCAGAAACAGTCAGATTGGAATAGGATAGAGCAGATTTTAGGGCTATTGAATAAGAGTCACTATGAGTTGCAAGCCTAACAACAACAATGTTAAAAGTCAATGTGCTATAATACAATCTTTGCATTGTATATAGCAGATGTTTTTATAGCAATTTTTGTTAAATTGATCTCTGTATGGAGATTATGGTCTGTATGACTGTGTATGATCTAACCTCTGCCAACCTATTTGAACTCAATGCCTATCACTTTTCCTGTTGGTCCTTCTTTTCCTATTCCCATGGCCTTCTTGGTTTTTGGAATGGGTGTTTAATTTGTTTTCATTCTTCTGCTTGCCTTTTATTTACCTTTCCTTCTGCATAGAAATACTCTTTCTGCAGCCATCTGCTGCTCATTCTTTGCTTTCATTAAAAACGGTTTCTCACTGGAAAGTCATTGCCCAACTACCCCATCTAGCACAGTCTTTCTCCATTTAACCACTCTTTTCCTTATTCTGCTTTAGTTTTCTCCTTCATCCTTACCTTTATCTAAAGCTAGATTCTATGCTTACTTGTTTCTTTTAATTGTCTTAAGGCGAGAGGCCTTAAAAACTTTCCATTAAAAAGTCTTCATTGCTTTATGCAGTGCCTGGTACATGGGAGACATTCAATAAGTATTTGTTGAGTGAATGAGTGAGTGTCCAAAGGTATCTTGAAAATATGAGCCTGCTTGTGTTTTATTCTTTTTTTTTTCTTTAATAAAAGTTTGTCGTTTCCCACCTCAGAACTGTAAAGGTAAAATAATAGTTCTTATTGGTGGCGATTTGGGTACTAAACACTCATGTCTTTCTTTCTTTTTTAGTTATTTTAACTTTATTTTAAACACTCATTTCTTCTCTTCATATCTCCTGAATTTTAATTCAGTATAAACAAATACAAATGATAGTTCAATGAGAATTGGTATATATGCTTTCTTAAACTAGACACGTTATGATGAAGGAGTTTTGGCGATCCAAGCAACTTGGATTCAAGTCTGATGGGGCTAACGGCTTACTTAATTGTACTCTTCTTCCCAGCTAAGTGTGAGGTGAGGTAGATGTAACCAAGCAGGCTGATGGTAATAAGATAGGAAATACAGCTCACCGTCTTGCTCACACTTTGTGTGAAGGTCATGAAAAGACAAACTCAAAACTGTTTCATACATCTACTAGTAAAATGTGTGGCCCTGTGGTATACCATTCCCAGTGAGAAATGAGCAAATTCTCCTCCTTATGCAGGAGTAATTCACCAACAGATGGAAAGAGAAATGAAAATAATTGACATCACCATCCGCTTTCTTCCCTCTCATTTGAGAGAGAGGAAAAAAAATGCTAACCCCCCCTTTTTTTTAGGAAAAGGAGAGATGGTTTTAAATTATGGTTATCCTCTGAATGATTGTGACTGGAAGACATATGCATACAAAAAGAAATACTTTTGACCAGAAAAGAGCTGTTAGCACAGGTGTTTCTGAATGTGTCAACCAGACATCTGCCAAAGGAAATAGTAGGCTTCGTTTATGTTTAAGGGAAGAATACATGTTACTCCAACCTCTAGTTAGCACCTGTCATAAAAAAAAAGTATATACTTAGGAAAAAAATTTATTCTATCCTTGATACTTTTGGTCTGATAAATACTGATACTGAGTGTGAACCTGGAAGTCTTTTATGTTTCAGGTTCGTGGAAGTAAGGGAGAAGTTCTGTACATTTTGGATGCTACCAACCCACGACACTCCAACTGGCTTCGCTTTGTTCATGAGGCACCATCTCAGGAGCAGAAGAACTTGGCTGCGATTCAAGTGAGCTTACTTGCTTCTTATTTGTATTATATACTCTGAGGGGGAGTGACTTAATTTATAAATGTACCCTCTGTTTTAAATTCATTTCCCAGTGACCTACTTCAAATAACAGTAACTGCCTCATAAAAGCAGAAAAATCTCATAAAGTCAGCATATGCTGTAATGGGTAAGCCTAACTGCAAGTTGACACAAGCTCACTCCCTTTGTGAGAACTATTGAGGGAATAAATGATATGGTTTGATAAGATCCTTGACAAATCTTACTTTAAAACATTTTTAATTGATTCAGAAAATGTATGTTGATGTGTATTTCTTTCATGGTCTTTATGTGGTTGACTGCAAAAGGCTTCATGGAATTATTTAAGTATATATACTCATGACTAGAGTTTGTACTTCTTAACATTTAGAACCATGTTAGATTGAATTCACTATCCCTGTATCCTTGTATGGAATCCCTGGACTGGTACAGGTGATGAAGCATTTTACTCCTAGTCAGAAGGTTAGAGGTCCAACTCCTTTAAAGTTGCCTCAGAAGAAAGGCTTGACAATTACGTCTTAAAGATTATTTGTTGTTGTTGTTATGTGCCTTCGAGTTGCTTGTGACTCATAGTGACTCTATATACAACAGATCTAAACTCTTCTCTGCCCTGTGCCAATCTCATTGTCTCCGACAAACTTATCCCGATTGCCCCGGTCACCAAATCAATCCGTCTCCCAGAGGGCCTCCCACTTCTGCGCCTGCCCTACACAGCATAATGTCCTTCTCCAAGGACCAGTCCCTCCTTACAACATGACCAAAGTATGTTAGACGAAGCCTCAGAATCCTTGCCTCCAAGGATAAGCCCGGTTTAACCCTCTCCAGGATGAATCTGTTTGTTTTCTTAGCAGTCCATTGCACCCTCAGCACTCTTCTCCAACACCAAAGCTCAAAAGCATGAATTCTTCTATCCTCCCTGGTCATTGTCCAACTCTCTGATGCATAACAAGTGATTGTGAAGACCATGGCCTGTACCAGACGCACCTTAGTCTCCAGAGACACAACGTTGCTCTTGAGTACTTTAGAGAGGTCCCTACAGCAGACTTTCCCATCCCAATATGTCTTTTAATTTCCTGGCTGCTTGTGCCAGAGTGTTGATTGTGGAGCCAAGCAGACTAAAGCTGTGAACAATCTCGATCGATTCACCATCCATCCTGATGCTGCCAATTGGTCCAGTGGTGAGAATCTTTGTCTTCTTGCCATTGAGTCTCAATCCATATTGAAGGCTGCAGTCCCTGACCCTCAGCAGCAAGCGCTTCAGGTCCTCCTCAGTTTGAGTAAGCAGGGTTGTGTCATGCACATAACACAGATTGTTGATAGATCTTCCACCAATCCTGACACCACATTTCTCCTCATAGAGCCCAGCCTCCCGGATGATCTGTTCTGCATACAGGTTGAAAAGGTATGGAGACAGGACACATCCCTGGCGTACGCCCTTCCCAATTTTGAACCATGCAGTGTTTCCTTGCTCTGTTCTGACGACTGCCTCTTGGTTCATGTATACTTTTCACATTAGCATGATCAAGTATCCTGGGATTCCCATTCTTTTCAGAGTCAGCCACAGTTTGTTATGGTCCATACGGTCAAACACCTTTGCATAATCAAAGAAGCACAGATAGACATTGCTCTGGTACTCCCTGCTTTCAGCTAAGATCCATCTAACATTAGCTACAATATCCCTAGTACCATGACACCTTCTAAACCCAGCCTGGACTTCTGGCAGTTCTCTGCTAATGTGCTGTTCCAGTTGTTTTTGGATAGTTTTCAGCAGAATCTTGCTCGCATGTGAAATCAACGATATTGTTCTATAGTTTCCACACTCTGTTGGATCACCTTTCTTTGGAATGGGAACAAATATAGATCTTTTTCAGTCAGTTGGCCAAGTGGTTGTTTTCCAGAGGAACAGTTGTAAGCAGACACTAGTGATTGTAACATGGAATATGAGAACCATGAATGTAGGAAAATTAGTTCTTGTTAAGGAGGAAATGGAATGCATAAATATTGACATACTAGGCATTGGTGAGATGAGATGGACCGGCATGGGACATTTTGAATCAGATGATCATATGATATACTGCTCCGGAGATGAAAAGGTGAGGAAAAATGGGGTTGCTTTCATAGTTAGAAAAGCCATTTCTAGATTGTTCTTGAAGTACAATATTGTGAGTGACAGGATAATATCCATACACATACAAGGAAGTCCAGTGAATACCACTATCATTCAGATATATGCACCAACAACCAGAGCCAAAGAAGAGAGAATAGAAGATTTATACCAACTTTTACAGTCAGAGAGCGATTGAACATGCAATCAAAATGCATTGATAATAATGGGTGACTGGAATGCAAAAGTTGGGAACAGAGAAGAAGAATCAGCAGTCGGAGAACATGGTCTCAAAGACAGAAATGGAGCTGAGATAGGATGATTGAATCTTGCACAATCAATGAGTTATTAGTCATAAACACATTTTTAAGAGACATAAACGCAGGTTATACACATGGATCTGACCTGATGGTATGCATAGGAATCAGATCTATTACATCTGTGGAAGGAACCACTGGAGAAGCTCAATATCAGCTGTGAAAGCTAGGCCTGGAGATGATTGTGGAACAGTCCACCAACTACTCATATGCAAGTTCAAACTGAAGCTAAGGAAAAGTAAACTTAATCCACGAGAACCAAAATATAACTTTGAGTCTATCCCACCTGAATTTCAGAACTATGTCAGGAACAGGTTTGAGGC
>NW_006399762.1:6009949-6011171 GCF_000299155.1 Elephantulus edwardii
AGTTGTGACTAATAATGTCTGTAAGCAACAGATCTGCACATTACTCTGTCTGTACCATCCTGATCGTCTCTGTCATACTCAACATCCTTTGTGGTAGTTACTGTGTAAATTCCATCTCATTAAGGGTCTTCTTCTCTTTTACTTTACTTTCACTTCTCTTCTTCTACTCTCATGTTTCCCAGTGTTATGTCTCTCCCAAGGACTGATTCTTTATGGAAATAAGTCCTAAAATATGTAAGACAAATTTTACCATACTTGACTTTAAGTAACACTTTGGTTACACGTCCTTAAAGACAGATTTGATTGTTCTTTCGGCAGTCCATGATTTATTCAATATTCTTCGCCAGCACCACAGTTCAGTGACATCAAGAACTCCTTGGATAATGGATGAACATTGTTTGTAAATAAATCTATAATTAAAACTAAGTGATAGATGACAAAGAGAATATTAAAGTGTATTTTTACAGAGAATTAATTGACTTCAGTGAACTACCAGCCTCTCATATCCTAAAACACTGAAGAGGAAGCAACACTTTGCTTGGCAAAAGCAAGGAAGGAAAGAGTAAAATGAAGAGAAGAGTGAATTTACTCTATGGATACTGATCTAGACAATTAAATATACTGTTTAAGTTTAATATATTGAAGTTAAATATATTATTTACTTATACCTGTTGTTGTTATGTGCCGTCGAGTCGCTTACGACTCATAGCAACCCTATGTACAACAGCTCTAAACTCTGCTCTGTCCTCTGTCAATCACACTGGCTCTGATATACCCATCCCTATTATCCCAGTCACCGAATCAGTCCACCTCATAGAGGACATTCCCCTCCTGCGCTGTCCCTCTCCAAGGACTGGACCCTCCTTGCAACATGTCCAAAGTATGTTAGATGGATCCTCAGAATCCTTCCCTCCAAGGAGCCACCCGGTTTATCCCTTTCCAGGATGAATCTGTTTTCCTAGCAGTCTATGGTATTCTCAATTCTCTTCTCCAGCACCACAGCTCAAAGGCATCAATTTTCTTTCTATCCTCCTTGGTCATTGTCCAACTGTCTGATGCATAACAAGTGATTGCAAAGACCATTGCCTGTATCAGACGCACTTTAGTCTCCAGAGAGACACCATTGCTATTCAGTACTTTGGAGAGGTCCCTAACAGCAGAATTTCCCATAGTAATATGTCTTTTAATTTCCTGGCTGCTGGTGCCAAGAGTGTTGACTGTG
>NW_006399762.1:6011996-6013123 GCF_000299155.1 Elephantulus edwardii
ATGGGTGTGTCAGAGGCGGTGCGGTTGGCGCAGGATAGAGCAGGGTTTAGGGCTGTTGTGCATAGGGTCGCTATGAGTCGGAAACGACTCGACTGCACATAACAACAACAGTCAAACACCTTTGCATAGTCAATGAAACACAGATAAACATTCCTATATTATTCCCTACTTTCAGCTAAGATCCATTTAATACCAGCTACAATATCCCTAGTACCATGACCCCTTCTAAACCCAGCCTGGACTTCTGGCAGTTCTCTGCTAATGTGCTGTTCCAGTCATTTTTGGATAATCTTCAGTAGAATCTTGCTTGCATGTTAAATCAATGATACTGTTCTATACTTTCCACACTCTGTTGTGTCACATTTCTTTATGATTAGAACAAATATAGGTTCTTCGAGTCAGTTGGCCAAGTGATTTCTTGGCACAACTTGGTGAGCACATCCAGGGCTGCATCTGTTAGCTGAAGTATGTCTATTGGGATACCATCTATTCCTGGGGCCTTATTTTTTGCTATTTCCTTCAAAGCAGCCTGAACTTCTTCCTTAATCACCATAGGCTCTTGCTCATATGTTGTTTTATTAAATTCTTCTACACCTGCGAATTCCTTTCTAACAGCGACTCAGTATATTCTTTTCATCTTCTTTTAATACTCCCTGAATTATTTAATATTCTGCCGAAAGCATCCTTGATTATAAAGAATTACTCATACCTATGAGATTATAATGACTTTTTGAGTGTTTACTTCACTCACTTCTGAATATAAAATCAAGAGTGGCAAGGAAAAAAAATAAACAATTATTTTAAAGTAACCACAAAACACAATCATCTAGAATATTCAGTTTTCTGATGTCACCTAACCAAGTTTTTTTCAGAACAAATAAGTATTAGGCCAATGTGAATGAAAAATGATTCTCATTGACTATGTTGGAATGGAAATAGATTCATCAGCAATCAGAAAAATTCAATCCGTTTTTAGGTTATTCATGGCCTACCATAATCCAAACACAAATTCAAACTGTTCTGTCTACATCTGTTGTTGTTGTTGTTACATCTGTTGTTGTTGCTGTTGTTATGTGCCGTCGAGTCGCTTGCGACTCATAGCGACCCTATGTACAACAGCCCTAAAC
>NW_006399762.1:6014215-6028697 GCF_000299155.1 Elephantulus edwardii
TTGCTTGCATGTGAAATCAGTGTGATTATTCTGTAGTTTCCACATTCTCTTGGGTCACATTTCTGTGGGATAGGAACAAATATAGATCTCTTCCAGTCAGTTGCCCAAGTGGTTGTTCTACATCTAGATATAAATTTCATCGTTTTAATCTTAAAAAAAATGCTTCCCTGAGGTATACTCATCTCTTGTGATTTTCAGGTATATCGTGATTTACAAACTCAGTGAAGGTATTTTTGGGTAAATGTTACTAATATATATTCTACTGAGTCACTTTCAACTCATGGTTAGGGTAGAACTATCCCGTAAGGTTTCTAAGATTGTAAATATTTACAGTGGGGATCTGGTGGTCTCTCCATTAACCAAATGGCTACATTTCTCCAGTGTTTTTGACATTCATTAGTAGCTCTGACTGTGGGAGAAAGATGGGCAGTCATCTCCTGTAAAGATTTACAGTCTTGGAAATCTGATGGAGGGTTAGTATGAGTTAGAGTCCACTTGAGGGCAATAAGTTTGAGTTGAAATCTTTATGGAAGCAGACTGCCTTATTTTTATATTGAGGAACAACTCACAGATTTAAACTCTTGACCTTTTGATCACCAGATTAGCACTTAATGCATGGTGCTGCTAGGCTCTTTAATATTGCTTTTCTTTTTAATGGAAATTTTAATGGAACTTTATAGAGACTTTGGATTTTCGTTCATTCATTGTTGCACATTCCCTCCCTGCCCATCCATCCCTTTGGTTCTCTTTTCTCTTAAAAAATATTCATTTTTATAACCGCCCCTCCCTCCAGTCCACTTTGCTGTGCGGCTCTTATTCTGGACTCTTGTGGTGAAAATAATACCTAAACATATATTCCTTTTAAACAGTTCTCTCCCTCTGTTTGAATGCCGTGTACATTATATATATCCCCTCTTTCCTTGGTTACCCCTCAACCCCAATGGCAGTCCCATTTTACAACAGTGGCATTATGCAGTATTTTTCATTTTGTGACTGAGATATTTCACTCAGCATAATGTCTTTCAGGGTCACCCATTTTGTGTAATATTTCACGAGTACTTTGTTTTTCAGTGCAGCATGGTATTCCACTCTGTGAATATACCAGTTTCTCTATTCAGTAGTTTGTTTATGGGCACTTGGGTTGTTTCCATCTCATTGCTATTGTGAACAAAACAGTAATACCGTGTACAGCAGCTCGGAACCCTGCCCTTTCCTGAGCCAGTCTCAGTATTTCAACACACCAACCCCATTGCCCCAGTTACTCTTATCAATTCATTTCATCCTGAGTCTTCCTCTCCTGCACTTTTCCTCCACCCTTCCAAGCATGATGTTCTTCTCCAAGGACCTTTCTCTCCTGGCCATGATCCCAAAGTATGTGAGACGGAGCTTCAAAATCCTAGCCTCCAAGGAGAAACTTGGTTTAACCCTCTCCAAGGGAGACATTTTTGTTTTCTTGGTTGTCTATGGTATGTTCAAGACTCTTCTCCAGCACCACAACTCAAAATCATCAATTCTTCTGTTCCTTAGTGATTGTCCAACTCTCTGAAGCATAACAAGTAATTGTAAAAACCATGGCCTGGATCAGATGCCCCATGGTCTCTAGACTAACGTTATTGTTTTTCAGCACTCTGGAGAGGGCCCTGACAGCAGATTTTGGTTTCTTGACTCTTGGTATTAAGATTGTTGATTGTGGAGCTGAGCAAGCTGTATTTGTTAACAGCATCAATCTTTTCTCCATCTAAAATAGTGCTGCCAATTGGCCCAGTGGTGAGAATCTTTGTCTTCTTGATGTTAAGCTTCAATTCGTATTAGGGACTACACTCCTTGACTTTCTGCAGTAAATGCTCTCTAGGTGTTTTTCAGTTTCAGCAAGGAAGGTTGCGTCATCTGCATATTGTAAGTTGTTGATGAGTCCTTCAATCTTCATGCCACATTTTTCTTCGTAAAGCCCTGCTTTCCAAATGAATGATCTGTTCTGCATACAAATTGAAAAGATATGGGGAAAAGATACATTCCTGACACACTCCTTTCCTGATTTTGAACCATTCAGTGTTGCCTTGCTTTGTTTTGAGGACTGCTTCCTGGAGTGAGTATAGGTTTCGCATAAGCACCATCAAATGTTCTGGGGTTCCCATTTTCCTCAAGGTTAGCACAATTTGTTGTGATCCACACAGTTAAATGCCTTTGCATCGTCAATGAAACACAGATAGACATTTTTCTGGTACTTTCTGCTTTTTGTCAAAGATCCATATGACATTGCCAGTAAGGTCTCTAGTGCCACAACCTTTTCTAAACCCAGCTTATACATCTTGTAGTTCTCTGTCAATGTACTGTTCAGGTGTTTCTGGATAATCTTCAGCAGAATTTTGGTAGTGTGTGATATTAGTGATGTTCAGCAATTTCCACACTCTGTTTGGTCACCTTTTTTGGAATAGGAATAAATACGGATCTCTTCCAGTCAATTGGCCAAGTCGTTGTCCTCCAGATTTCTTGGCACAATTTGGTGAACATACCCGGGCAGCATCTATTTGTTGAAATACATCTATTGGTATTCCATCCATTCCTTTGCCTTTATTTTTTTCCAAGTTCTTAGTCACCATTGCCTCTTGCTGTTTCTTGACATTTTCTGCCAATTCTTTTTGGCACAATTACTCTGTATACTCCATCTATCTTAGTATTTCCCAAATCATTCAGTATTCTGCCCATATCATAGCATCCTTTAGCACTGCAAGTCATGGCATGAATTTGTTTGTGTTTGGCCCTTTTGATTTTAAGACTCCAGCTCCTTGCACATTTCATTTGCCTTGTCTTCCCAAGCAGCCCTTTGAAATCTTCCATTTAGCTCCTTAACTTCTTGATTTCTTCCCTCTGCATTGGGATCTTGGCGCTCTAGTGCAATATTCAGTCTTTTCTGTCATCCATTTTAGTCTTGTCTTTTTCTTCCTTTTTTGTAATGACTTTTGTACATTCTTCATGAGCAGTATCCTTCATATCTTTCCACAGCTTATCTGGTTTCGTTCATTAGTGTTCAAGGCCTCATACCTATTCCTGAGTTGGTTTTTAAAGTCATGGGGAATAGATTCAAGATCAGATTTTTATTCCTGTGGATATTCTTTAACCTTTAGCTTTACTTTGAACTTGTATATGAGCAGTTGATGGACTGTTCCACTATCTGAACCTGGCCTAGTTTTTACTGCTGATATTGAACTTCTCCAACAAGTCCTTCCACAAATGTAATTGATCTGGTTCCTGTGCAACCTTTCAGGTGAAATCCTTGTTAATAGCCTGCGTTTATGTTTCATAGAAAATGTGTTTACTATTATAAAATCATTGATTGTACAGAATTCTATCATTCTTTCCTCAGCCTTATTTTTGTCGAGTCTGTATTTTCTGTCTATACTACTCCTTCTTCCTGATTCCCAACTTTTGCATTCCTATCACCTATTACTATTAATGCATCTTGGTTACATGTTTAATTGATTTCTGACATCAAAGGTTGATAGAAATCATCTATTTCCTCCTCTTGGCCTCTAGGTGCTGAATGATAATGGTATTAACAGGTCTTCCTTGTGTGCTGATGTATCCTGTCACTCACAATATTGTATTTCAAGATATATCTAGAAATGGCCTTTTTAACTATGAAAGCAAACTCATTTTTTCCTTACCTTTTCATCTCCAGCATAGTAGATCTTACGATCATCGGATTCAAAATATTCCATGCCAACCCATCTCTTTATGCTAACACCTAATATGTCAATATTTATGAGTTTCATTTATTTCTTTCTTTCCAATGCCTAGTTTTTCTACATCCATGCTTCTCATATTTCTCATACCAAACATTAATTTATTTTTACAGCTGTGCCTTCTCCTTTGTATTTCCAAATTTGAGGGGTCAGCCTAATTTGCCATATCTGTTAGTCTACTTTAAGTGTATTCTTCTGTACGTAGAAGTGGATGGCCAATCTTTCTTCCTATTCTATCTTAATTTGGATACTTAGTTTTGGAACAATATCTGATATACAAGCACTTCCCTCCCCCCAAACATACGTGTTTTGTCTCTTCTCTTTTCCTCCTACAGCCCCATTCCTTGCTCTCCTGGCTATCGAATAAAATCCTCCTCCATTTCCCAGATACCTCTTGATATGATAGCTTAGTCAACAAGTTACTTCTGTCATGCCTTGCACCACACACTGCTGCTGGTCTCTCACACCATTGTCTATCTCTTGTTTAGGAGGATGTAAGTTCAAATCCTATGTACCAACTTCAGGGAAAGGTTTTTGTTTGAGGTAGTACTGAAGGAAGTACTGAAGTTTTAATGACTTAGTGTCTCTGTTTACATTGCAGACACAATGTGATAATTCGAAGATTCATATAGGGATCTTCTAGATCTTATATGGTGGTGGTGTTTATCTGACGCAGATTTGAGACTGAAGATATCCTTTCCCCTAAGATGATGTTGTACTTCTTATTAAGTAGATTATGAGAAGGTCTCAGATCCCACCTTATGTGATTCCTTGAGTTCCCCATGCTGTATTAGAAGGCCAAGTTTGAAACTCAGACCCCAAAATAATAGCTCTTCTCATTACTCAGTTTTCACAGTGCTAACATAGTTAGCTTTAACTATGTCCTAGACTTTTGTTTATAATGATACCTTTAGTTAATGGAAAATGATACCAATGCTTATCTTGAACTATTACCATTCACATTTGTTTCTGTGCCTGTTTTTTTAATATACAATTTAAAAAACAGCTAGGTCTCATTCTCTCTTTTCTAGTACTAACATTTTCTAAGATTTATAATTTTCGTATTGAATCATTTCATTCAGTGTCTTACAGTGCTCTCAGATCTTTCGTTCATAGGGTCTCTATGAGTCCTCTACGACTTGACAGCACTTAACAAAAATAATGATGACAACATAGAGCTACATTGGCTTAGTGGACAAAAAGATATGCTACCAGCCCAAGGTAGGTGATTTTTAATCTGCAGCCCTTAGGCCTGCTTCAAATTTGGTCTTTTTTTTGTGAAACATTCTTCTAGGTGGTATAGCACTGGTCTGTGCATTGTTGTACAGAGGTAACTCGTAGTTGCTGTGATGTTAAACACTGTGACACTGATATGCCAAATGTGATAATGGTTATTTATGGTGAACAGTATTTGGTGGAATTTCCAGATTAAAACAAGCTTGGAAGCAGGAGTGGCATCCACTTTCAAAATGGCTTGCCTCCAGAACCCCTATGAGCAGTGCTAAGATTGTTCTTTCATAGGATCACTCTGAGTTGTCTACGACTTGACGGCACCTAACAACAACAACAGCCAACTGCTATCCTTACCATGAGATATGATAACCATTGAAAGTTTGCAACTCTAGTAAACTATGGTTCAGTAAGGTGGTGGTTGTTGTTGTTAAGTGCCATAGAGTCATAGGCAACTCATAGTGACCCTATGAACGAAAGACTTGAACTCTTGTATAACTTCCATCCTTTCTCCAGTTTCATAGGGTTTCTGGAAGCAAGCTATTTCGGAAGTGTATGCCACTCCTATTTCCAAGGTTGTTTTAATTGGGGAGCTCCGCTAAACACTGTCCATGGTGGGTAACCATTATCACATTTGACACATCAGTGCCACAGTGTTAAGCTTCACAGCAACTACGAATTACCTCAGACAGACAGACCAGGGCTAGAAGAATACTTCACCAAAAACAATTAAAAGCAGGCCTGAGGGCCGCAGATTAAAGTCATCCACCTTTGGCTTGGTAGCATTACTTTCTGTTCACTAGGACAACTAATATCTCTCTATGTTGTTGTAGTTAGGTGCTGTTGAGTTGTATAATAGGCGGGTAGGAGTATATATTAGGGTAGGATTGGAATAGAGCTAACTTGGAGACTGAAATTTCACTTTTGATTTCAATTACAATCAAAGTCTATTTAGAAGATGAGGACGATACCTTTAATTTCCTTTAACACTTGTTTTGACCTTTCCTATCTGGGATAGATGTAAAAATTAAGTTTACTATTTTTATGTTTCTTTTCATAAAACACACAGAAGTCTTATTAGTTCCTTGAAGAAACATCTTTCTTTCTTAAGCAGTAGCTGGAACTGTAGATTACTCAAGGTTCAAGGTTACACCCTAACTTGGGGAAAAAGAATATTGTAATTAGGACACATGACTGAAAAGTAATGTCAGCCTTTGAAATGGTTGAGAAAATCTCCCAAGAATTACATTCCACACTAATATCAGAAACATTGATTGGTAAGGGAAGATCATGATATTTCCTATACAGCATTATGAATCACTTGAAATAAAATTGCTTCTGAAATTTGGGATATTCAGGAAATTTTTTATTTGATTTGTATGTCCCAAGAGTGGAGTAAATGAGAAACATTTGTGGCTAAGTGGCTTGCTTTGTGGAAAATGTCAATACTTTGTCCAAATTCTTTGGACAAGGGATAACAAATTTGAAATATCTTTTGACAGAAGATTGGAACTTATTCTTAAAGACTGTTATTTTTCTAGCTTTGCTATTTATTTGATTTTGGTGATTTTTTTAAAAATAATGATTGAAGTACCTGAATTATTGAAGAAGAAACTAATAAGCAAACATTTTTTCCCATATGCATACATTTCGGAATAAGCAATTAAACTATGTATTCATACTTTCTAAAATTTTCCAAGTATAATTAGAAAATTTTAAATTCGAAATGGCCTAAAAAAACCCTAAATAATTAGCAAACAGCTAATAATTTTAAGTTTATTACAGTAAAGTAACTCTGGCTCTCATAGCTCTCATAGTGGTAAAAAGCTGTGCTGCAATCTCTAAGGCACACAGTTCAAATCCACCAGCTGTTCTGTGGGAGAAGGATGAGCATTCTCCTCCTATGTGATTAATTATCTATGAAAACCTGCTGGAGGGTCAGCTCTGAGTTGGTTCCAACTCAGTGGTATGCAACAACAACAGTGACAACAAGGAAACAATAGAAATACAGCTTTAGTATGTTATTATTACTAGGTGCCTTTGAGTCAAGTATGACTCATAGCAACCCTGTGAACAACAAGCCTGAACTCTGTCCTTTCCGTGCCATCCTCATATTTCTGACATACTTGAGCCCATTGCTGCAGTCACTGTGCCTGTCTATCTTTTGGAGGTTTTCCTATTTTTTTCTGACCCTCAATCTTTTCAAACATGATGTTACTTTCTAAGGAATAGGCTCTCCTAGCAACATGTTCGAAGAATAAGAGATAGCAAACACTCTGGATACACTTTTCACAAGTAGAACTAGGGTAGTAAACAGCTGCCCAACAAAAAGTTATATACCTTTCATTACTCATAAAAATTATATTTTCTTCTTTGTGTTTGTTTCTTCTCATCAGGAGTTCATAATAGGGTTTAAAGAGGCCATGACAATTGAGATATTGCTGATATCAGCTGGACCTTCATTGAAAGCAGAGAATACCAGAAAAATGTCTGTTAGTGTTTTGTTGACTTTGCAAAGGCATTTAACTTTGTGGATCATAATAAATTATAGTTAATATAGAGAAAAAAACGGGAATCCCAGAACACTTGATTGTGGCCATGTGAAACCCTATACCTAGACCAAGAAACTGTTGTCTGAATGGAGCCAAGGAGCAGTGCTTGGTTTAAAATTAGGAGAGTGTACATCAGGAATGTATTCTTTCTCCATACCTATTCAATCTGTATTCTAAGTAAATAGTTTATGAAGCTGGACTCTTATGAAGAGAAATGTGGCATCAAGATCGGTGTAAGATTTATCAACAACTTGCATTATGTAGATGACATAACCTTGTTTACTGAAAGTGAGGAGAACTTGAACCATTGCCTGCAGAAGATCAAGGACTAAGCCTGTGGTATGGATTACATCTCAGCATCAAGAAAACAAAGGTCCTCACTACTGGACCAATAAAAAACATCATGATGGAGGAGAAAGGATTGTATTTCTTCTTGCTTGAATCCACAGTCAACACACATGGCACCAGCAGTCAGGAGATTAGAATATATATTGCCCTGGGCACTGTCAGGCACCTGAGCAAATCCACTGTGAAGGACCTCTCCAAAATTCTTATAAGCAGTGATGTTAGCTTGAAGACTGAGGTCACCTGATTCAGACCATAGTCTTTTCAATCACTTGAATAAGGATGACAATGAAGAATTAATACCTTTGAGTTGTGGTGTTGGAGAATAGTATTGAATATCCTATGGACTACCAAAAGAACAGATTGTCTTGAAAAAAGTACATCTATAGTGTTCCGTGGAGTCAAAGATGGAGGAACTATGCCTCTCATACTTTGAACATGTTACTAGGGGAGGCAGGTCCTTGGAAAGGGACATCATGCTTGTAAATATGGAAGGTCAACAAAAGAGAAGAAGACCCTCATTGATATGAACTGCCAGAATGACTGCAGCTGTGGGTACAAATCTGTTAGAGATAATAAGGATGCAACAGGATAAGACAATTTCAAGTCTTGTTTATAGAGTCACTACCCCTATACGGCACCTAACAACAGCAACAATTTCTTGTCAGAGCAAATGAATATTCTTAGAGGTGTTCTTAAATAAAAGAAATTATATGTAGTGTTGACCATGAAATATATGTTATGATGATAATGATGATACTTAACACTTACTGAATACTTACTATAATAAGCAGGTGTATGTATTAACCCATTTCTTATCATGACCCTGTGAAGAGGTACAATAATTATTGTCTCCTTTTGTCAAATGAAAAAGCCCTAGTGGTACAGTGATTATAGCACCTGAATGCAAAATAACATGTCACAAGACAATTAATTGGGATAGACATGCAATTTGCTACTGTAAAGGTTTGTATGGATTAGGAAACCGCATGAATAATATTTCAGTCAACTCCTTGGCACTCAGTGGGTTTTATTACTTCAGCATACTAATACACAGAGAATCCAAAAAGGAATGCGGAGCACAGACCAGTTTTAATACTAAGAAAGACAGTGTAAACCTGAAGAAAGAAATGATCTTTGTTGTCAGAAGGACTTCTAGTAAGGTCTTTGTTCTGACCCTTGAGGGCTTAGCAGGTTATTAAAGCTATTCATTCAACCCATAGCTATCGAAGTTTGAATGCAGCCAGGCTCTGTTTTGAAAGCTAGAGATATTATGATTCAAAGTTTTACCTTATTCTTCTTGTCTTTGTAATGATAAAATAATCTCTAACCCTTGGTACTAATTTTTTAAATTGATGTAATTATACCTACTGTATTGATTTTGTCCCTCTCCCCATATATGTTAGAATCTTGACCCCTACACCTATGGGAATAATAGAATATTCTCTAGTATGTCTTATCAGTGCGGGATGTAAACGAAACGCATTTACTTCTGCGTAATGAAAAGCAGCATAGACACAGAAATAAGCATGAATAGGGAAAGAAGATGCTACATAAAGGTCTCCAAGGAACATTAAGAAGAACATTAGAAAGGGAGCTCTGGTGGCCTAATGGCAAGAAGCTGTACTTCAATCCCAAAGGTATGCTGATCAAATCTACCAGATGCTCCACTGGAGAAGGAAGATCAATTTCCTCCTGTGCCAGTTGGATGCAGTTGATGGTACACAGGTAGGAGGTGAGGTTGTTATGTCGTTATGTGCCATCGAGTTGCTTCCGACTCATAGCGACCCTGTGTACAACAGCTCTAAACTCTGCTCTGTCCTGTGCCAATCTCATTGTCTCTGACACACTCATCCTGATTGCCCCAGTCACCGAATCAATCCATCTCCCAGAGGGCCTTTCCCTCCTAAACCTGCTCTCCACCCACCCAAGCATGATGTCCCTCTCCAAGGACCGGTTCCTCCTTACAACATGACCAAAGTATGTCAGACAAAGCCTCAGAATCCTTGCCTCCAAGGAGCAGCCCGCTTTAACCCTCTCTAGGATGAATCTGTTTGTTCTCTTAGCAGTCCATGGCACCTTCAGCACTCTTCTCCAACACCAAAGCTCAAAAGCATCAATTCTCCTTCTATCCTTCTTGGTCATTGTCCAGCGCTCTGATGCATAACAAGTGATTGCAAAGACCATGGCATGTACAGACGCACCTTTGTCTCCAGAGACACACCGTTGCTCTTGAGTACTTTAGAGAGGTCCCTAACAGCAGACTTTCCCATCGCAGTACACCTTTTAATTTTCTGGCTGCTGGTGCCAAGAGTGTTGATGGTGGAGCCAAGCAGACTAAAACTGAACAATCTCAATCTCTTCACCATCCATCCTAATGCCGCCAGTTGGCCCAGTGGTGAGAATCTTTGTCTTCTTGACATTGAGCCTCAATCCATATTGAAGGCTGCAATCCCTGACCCTCAGCAGCAAGCGCTTCAGGTCCTCCTCAGTTTTCAGCAAGCAGGGTTGGGTCATCTGCATAATGCAGATTGTTGATAGATCTTCCACCAATCCTGATGCCGCATTTCCACCAATCTTGACCCCACATTTCTCCTCATAGATCCCAGCCTCCCAGATGATCTGTTCTGCATACAGGTTGAAAATGTATGGAGATGGGACACATCTCTGGAGTATGCTGTTCCCAATTTTGAACCATGCCGTGTTTCCTTGCTCTGTTCTGGCGACTGCCTCTTGGTTCAAGTATAAGTTTTGCATTAGCACGATCGAGTGTTCTGGGATTCCCATTCTTCTCAGAGTCAGCCACAGTTTGTTATGGTCCATACAGTCAAACGCCTTTGCATAATCAATGAAGCACAGATAGACATTCCTCTAGTAATCCCTGCTTTCAGCCAATATCCATCCTTATTTTTTGCTATTTCTTTCAAAGCAGCCTGAACTTCTTCTTTCATCACCATAGGCTCTTGCTCATATGTTGTTTCATGAAATTCTTCTGTGTCTGCCAATTCTTTTGATACATTGACTCAGTATATTCTTTCCATCTTCTTTTAATCTTCCTGAATCATTTAATACTCTGCCCAAAGCATCCTCGATTATAGCAACTCTAGGTTTGAATTTGTTCTTCAGTTCCTTGAGCTTAAGAAATGCTGAGCGAGTTCGACACTTTTGGTTTTCTGACTCCAACTCCTTGCAGAGAAGGAAAAAAACAAAAATTATCAGGATGAACATTATAAAATCAAAGCTGGGATTTTCCCTTAGACTGAGCAGAGAATAGCTTTTCCCTAGAAACAGTGCCCTTAATTAGGCCTTCTATCTTTGGTGGTTTAGTTATTAGGGAGCTGCTCTGCTAACCCAAAAGTGAGTTAGTTCTAATTCACCAGGGCCTCCACAGGGGAAAGATAGACAGTCTCTTTCCATTCAATATAAGTGAGATAGAGCCTCTAAGAAACTGCACAAGAGTCAGCCATGAGTTGGTTCCGACTCAAAGGCAATGTATTCAGTTGAATCTCTTAAACTGTGAGAAGGTAATTTTCTATTAATTAAAGCTACCCAGTCATCCACTTCCTAAACCACATGCCTCTTGAAACTCTGAAAACGATGATAGTTATAGAAATGTTTCAGGCTTGTTCATAGGGTTGCTATGAGCTCTGTGCTACTAGATCGCATTCACCAACAACAACATCTAAAAAGGCATTTGGTCACCAGTATGGGGCTGGAATCCAGGCTGGGAGCAACCAGATTCTAAAGAGGTTTGTTTTCTGGTCCTGGTGAGGATTAGGGTGAAATGATTACTCACCATTGGGTTGTCAGTTTATTGTATTTGGTCTCTACAGTTGGGCTCGAGGGCCACTGGTCTGTCCATTTGCTGTACAAAGCTAACTCATGGTTGTTGTGATACTGAACACTGTGACACTGATGTGTCAAACAGATAATGGTTACCCATGGTGGACTGTGTTTGGTGGAGCTCCCCCATTAAAACAAGCTTGGAAGCAGGAGTGGCATCCACTTCTGAAATAGTGTACCTCTGGAAACTCTATGTACTTGGAGAAATGATGAAATTTATACAAGTGTTCAGGTCTTTCGCCATGAGTCACCTATGACTCGATGGCAGTTAACAACACACAAAGCTCTTGTTTCTGCATCTAGGTTGAAAAGACATGGAGATAAGACACACTCTTTACACACACCTTTTCCAATTTTGGACCATGCAGTGTTTCCTTGCTCTGTTCTGACAATTGCCTCCTGGTCCAAGTGTGACATCAGGGTTGGAGGTAGACTCATCAAGAACCTACGTTATGCAGATAACACAACCCTGCTTGCTGAAACTGAGAAGGACCTGAAGGTCCTTGCTCACTACAGAAGGTCAAGGACTGCAGCCTTCAGTATGGATTGAAGCTCAACATCAAGAAAACAAAGATTCTCACCACTGGGTTGATTGGCAACATCATGATAGATGGTGAAGCGATTTACATGATAGACAGCTTCAATTTGCTTGGCTCTATAATCAACACTCTCAGTATCAGCAGCTAGGAAATTAAAAGTCAAATTGCTTTGGAAAGTCTGCTGTCAGAGACCTCTCCAAAGTACTGAGGAGCCGGAGTCAGTCTGGAGACTAAGACGCTCCCAATATAGGCCATGGTCTTTACAATTACATACATATATAATAATGCATACATCAGAGAGCTAGACAATGACAAGGGATGATAGAAGGAGATAGAGGCAAGGCATAGAGCAAGGTTTAAGGCTGTTGTATGTAGGGTCGCTATGAGTCGCAGGTGACTTGACCGCACATAACAACATACAAAGCTTTCTCTGTTGGCCTAATGGCAAAAAGCTGTGCTGCAATCTCAAAGGCATACTGTTTGAGGCTACAAGCTGCTGCACTGGAGAATGATGGGCAGTCTTCTCCTGTGTGGTTAACTGCATCTTAAAACTTGTCAGAGGGTCTACTGTGGGTCCTTTCCGACTAGACAGTAAACAACAACAGCAACAACAACAACATCAACAACAACAACATACTTTTCTGACATGATTCAGAAAATCTGTTCACAATACGAAATATGTTGTTGTTGTTGTTCTTAGGTGCTGTGCCCGTTGTAGTTAGGATCAGTCACACCAGCTATATGTAATTCTCTGCTTGTTGACCCAGAGGCATAAGGAGTCCAAAGTGACTAGGTAGCACTTTTAAGTCTGATTTCATTGGAATCAGTGTTGTGTCTCCTGGTGGGAATTTTTTTTTTTTCATTTAGAGCTAAGACCTCTAGAGTCAAAGAGTAAAGGGTTGCAGAAACAGGAAGAAAAGTTTTGTGAGTAGGTTACTAAGGGAAATATTAAGTAATAGTGAGATACTTCTATTTCCAAACCTTTATTCTTGGACTCCTAATCTTGGTTGTGGGAACATATATTGGATGATGGTTTAGAGCATGTACAGTCTCCTAGAGAGGTGTTGATGATGAAAGGCTACAACTTTTTTTTTAAAGACTACAGACTTTAATATGGATTGCATCTCAACATCACAACGACCAAAAAATACTCACCACTGTACCAATAATCATTGTTATGATAGATGAAGAAAAAATTGAAATTGTCAACCATTTCCTCTTACTTTGTTCCTCTGTCAGTGCTCTTGGTACCAGCAGTTAGGAGATGTATTGCAGTGGGCAATCTGCTGTCAAGGACCTCTCCAAAGTTCTGAACAGTAATGATGTTAGTGTAAAGACCAAGGTATTCCTGATTCAGGCCGTGATCTTTTGAATAACTTGCTATGCATCTGAGAGCTGGAGTATGAATAAGTATGCCAGAGGAAGTGATTCCTTTGAGTTTGGTGTTTCGGAAGAGTATTGAATATCTCATTGACTGCCAAAAAGACAAACATATGCCTTGGGAAAAGTGCATCTGGAATGCTCCTTGAAGGCAGAGACAGTGAAGCTTTGTCTTACATTCTTTGGTCATGTTGCTAGAAGGGGCTGTTCTTTGAAGGGAACATCATACTTTGAAAGTGAGGGTCAGGGGTAAAAAAGGGAGACCTTCATTGAAATGTTTTGACACAGTGACTATAGCAATGGATTCAAATGTGTCAGAGATGATAAGGATGACAAAGGATGGGACAGGGTTTATCTGTTATTCATAGGTCCCTATAAGTAATACTCAGTTTGATAGCACCTAACAACAACAACAACAGAAAGGTATTTCCATTTAGCTGGTGCTTTAATGTGCCTTAAAACAGATATTCTCTCATTATCTCATGCCAGCTGCTTTAGAATGATAAGGAACACAGTAAAAAGAGTAGAGAATGCCATGAGCTTGGGTCTGTTCCGTACTTCATTTACTGTTATGTGAGCTGCTTAATCCAAGGCAGTACTGTGTGGAATACCAGGACAGTGCATAAAGCATTCTGTATGTCCATAGATGGTAGTTTTGGCGGTATCATTAAATGAAGGGGATGAAAGTCCATATCCATACAAGTATCTGTCCAGCTAACAACAAAACACTGCCCTTACCATGTTTGACATGGTCCATTGTGAGCAGTCTGCCAGTAGTTTGCCTGCCAATCACCTATACCATAGCCTTATTATTGGCCTCTAATATTGGCAGATTGGGCACTCAACAGCA
>NW_006399762.1:6033032-6034185 GCF_000299155.1 Elephantulus edwardii
TTTTGTTCATAGAGTCACTATGAGTCATGCTTGACTCGATGGCAATCAACAACAACAACATAATCTCATTATCATTGGTTGTGCTTTGCCATCTCTTGAAATCTCTTATGTTTCAGAAAAAAGACAATTTAAATGAAGGGGAAAGGAAGATAACTTACTGAACTGTATAGCTTATTATTTGGTGATACTTCATTCTCTCAAGAAGTGGCAGAGTCATTTGAATAGGAATAAAATTTGAGCTTAAGGGTTACATTCACCTTAAACATTGCTTGATGTGAATCAAGACTGTAATTAAACAAATTCTTGTCATGATAGAGTGACTTCTGTCTTTTTGTCATATTTACCAAAATAGATAATACATCATATGATTTCTGTAGCAGGTACTAAAAGATAATTTTGTTTAAGTCACGTAAATGGTTCTGATTAAAACAGCCCTATTTCCTGCTTTATTTTCCTGTGTTTAATTAAGTCCTCTAAGATCCACTATGTGCATATTTTAGTGGTTTAAACATCTGTCTGTTTCATTGTTTTTACAGACAGGAGGTAGAAAAAGAGGTGTGCTCAGTTTTGAGTTAACCATACTCTTTTCTCACTAATAGGTAAATTTACCTTTGAGAGCTTTCCTTAGGTAACTGTAATTTCTGAACTTTACAGTGTAGCTTTTATGTAGTTTTCCACTTTTCCATATATAAAATGTTTATTATCAAGCATTTATGTAATTCAGCTAGACTTCTGTAAGCACATCCCACTTTGATTAGATTCAATGTAGGACTAGTGTTATATTGAATGTTGTTGTTGTTGTTGTTTTGTGCCATCGAGTCGTTTGCAACTCATAGTGAACCTATGTACAACAGCCCTAAACCCTGCTCTATCCTGTGCCAATCACACTGCCTCAGACACACCCATCCCGATTACCCCAGTCACTGAATCAATCCATCTTATAGAGGGTCTTCCCCTCCTGCGCCGTCCCTCCATGCTCCCAAGCATGATGTCCTTCTCCAAGGACCCGTCCCTCCTTGTAACATGCCCAAAGTATGTCAGACGAAGCCCCAGCATCCTTGCCTCCAAGGCGTTGCTTGATTTAATCCTCTCCAGCATGAATTTGTTTGCTTTCTTGGCAGTCCATGGTACATTCAATACTCTTCTCCAGCAC
>NW_006399762.1:6035985-6054894 GCF_000299155.1 Elephantulus edwardii
CATGCAAGCAAGTTTCTACTGAAGATTATCCAAAAACGACTGGAACAGCACATCAGCAGAGAATTGCCATTAGTTCAGGCTGGGTTTAGAAGGGGTCGTGGTACTAGGGATATTGTAGTTGATGTTAGATGGATCTTAGCTGAAAGCAGGGAATACCAGAAGAATGTCTATCTGTGTTCATTGATTTTGCAAAGGCGTTTGACTGTCTCAATGTTTTAGTAACTAATTACATGAAAAGATAGTAATTCTATACGTATTATTTCCTTTTTATTTTCCTTTGTCTTGTCTTCATCAGTTACCTGCCACTTACACTGATTTTTCAGTAATAGTTTGACTATATCTCTTCCCACCCCATGCTAGTATAGTTTAAATTTGTAAGCCCAAAAATTGTTTTAATAATTATTTCATTTCATGTTGATTTTCTATTAATAATTTTAGTGAACAGCTCATTTTTCTTAACTTACTACTTTTTGAAGACAAAACTGTTGCCAGTTTCAGTGATATTTTCTGCTATATTGTCCACATGTGGATAGCAGCCTGCCAATAAGAAAATAAAACTCAAATTAAGTCATAGTCGAATGCAGCTGAAATACCAAATCACCCTTGGCCTCTTTTGGTGTTATATTTCTTCACACACTTTTGGGATTAGTACTTGCCTGCAAGATAAGACACAGTTATTTTTGCTGTTTTAAAGTAATGAAACTGAACCTAAAATACATGAACTCATAAAACACATGCCAGTTAAGCATGGTAATTGAGAAGAGGCAATCACCAAATTGTCAGAGAAAAACGTAGTATAGAGATGTGAAGGCAGATAGGGGATTTGAAGAGTATATATACCTCCTAGAGATACTTAGGACCAAATGCTTTGGCATAATGGTAGAAAGAATAAAACTATAAAGAAGTCTTCTTGAGTTCATTTTGTGTTAAATAAATACACAAAAAGAAACAATCACATCAGCAAACTATTTTTCACTGATGGTTTATATTCTTTATAGTATTTCATTGGAAATTTGTGTATTCTAACCTTCAGTTTACATTGCAGTGAAATGTTTCCCTTAAACCTATGTCAGCCTTCCTTTACATAGAGTAACATATTGTTGTTTTATGTGCCATAGAGTGAACTACAACTGATAGCGTCCCTCCCTATCAAGAATAGCTCTGAACCATGTTCTATCCTGAGCCAATCTCAACTGTCTCTGACATTCTTACCCTACTTACCCCATTAATTGTGTCAGTCTTCTCATCCTCAGTCATCCTCGATCCTTCCAAGAATATCCTTCTCCAAAGACCATTCCCTCCTCCCTACGTGCCCAAAGTATGTGAGCCAGAAACTCAATATCCTTGCCTTAAAAGGAGCAGCTTGGTTTTACCCTCCTCAGGACAGACCTGTTAGTTCTCTTGGCAGTCCATGGTCCAATACTCTTTTCCAGCATGCACTACAACTCAAAGGCATCAGTTTTTACTCTGTCCAACTCTCTGATGCATAGCAAGTAATTATGAAGACGTTGGCCTGGATCATCTCTAGACTGACATAGTTGCTATTCAGCACTGTGAAGCAGCACCTTGACAGCTGACTTTCTCCAATGCAGTTTGTCTTTTGGTTTTCTGACTGCTAGTACCAAGAGTGTTGATTGTGGAATTTAGCAAGCTGAAAGTGTTAACAATCTTTTCCATATCTTTTCTATCTATCATGATGATTCTCATTGGCCCAGTTGTGAGAATCTTCATTTTCTTGTTGTTTAGTTTCAACCCATGTTGTAAACTACAATCCTTTACCCTCTTTCAGCAGTTGCTTCAGGCCTTCCTCAGTTTCAGCAAGTAAGGTTGTATCATCTGCATCACACAGGCTTTTGTTTATGAGCCTTATTCCAATTCTGATGCCACACTCTTCTTCATATAGTCCAGCCTCTTGAATTATCTAGTCTGAATATAGATTGAAAAGATATGGAGACAGACCACATCCTTGACACAAATAATTTTTTCTGCATGTAGATTGAAAAGTTATGGAGATAGGATGCATTCCTAATGCGCTTCTTTTCTAATTTTGAACCATGCAGTGTTTCCTTGCTCTGTTCGGACAACTTCCTCTTCCAAGTATAAGTTTTGCCTGAATACAATCAGGTGCTTTGGGATCTCTGTTATTCTTAAGGTTTGCCACAATTTGTTCTAATCCATACAGTCGAATGTCTTTGCATAGCCAGTGCAACCCAGGTAGACATTGCTCAGATACTCTCTGCTTTTGGCCAAGATCCACCTGACATTGGCAATGATGTCCCTAGTGCCATGATCTCTTCAAAACTCAGCTTGTGTTTCTGATAGTTCTGTGTCAATGAACTTGTTCCAGTTGCTTTTGGATAGTCTTCAGCAGTATTTTACTTGTGTGTGTTATTGTTAATATTGTTATATAATTTCCACACTCTTTTGGCTCACTTTTTTTTTGTAATGGAAAGAAATATTGATCTCTTCTAGTCAGTTGCTCAAGTGATTGTCTTCCAGATTTTTTGGCACAGCCTCGTAAGCATGTCCAGGTTGGCATGTTTGTTGAAATATGTCAGTTTGTCTTGGATCAATTCCTGGGGTCTTGTTTTTTGTCAATTCCTTTAGAATACCATGGACTTCCTCCTTTATCATTATTGAATTTTGAACATAATATGTTTCATGAAAAACTTCTGTGTTGGGCAGTTCTTCTTTGGTACAGTGACTCTGTGTACTCATTCCATCTTCTTTTCCTGCTTCCTAGATCATTCAATTTTCTGCCCATAGCATCCTTTAGAATTGAAATTTGAGCCTTAAATTTGTTCTTCAGTTTAAGAAATGCTGAGCAATTTTGAGTTTTTTGATTTTTCCAACTTTCGCTCTTTGCACATTTCATTTCTTCCCGAGCTGTCCGTTGAACTCTTTTCTTCAGCTCCTTAACTTTTTTACTTTCCCCCTTTGCTTTAGCTTCTCAGCATTCTAGTACAATATTCAGAGTCTTTCAACATCCATCTGGGTCTTTTTTTCCTCCTTTGTCTTATAATGAGATTTTGAATTTTTCCTGCATGATAGTCTTTATATCTTCCCACAGCTCATGTGTTCATTAATGAGCCTTCGCTCATTAGTGTTCAAGGCCTCAATTCCATTCCTAAGAATGTTTTTGAATTCAGGTGGGATAGACTCAAGGTTAAATTTTGGTTATTGTGGATTTGATTTAATTTTATTTACTTTCAGTTTAAACTGGTTGTTGATGGTATGTATGTTCCATGATCAGCAGCTGGTCTAGTTGTCAAGGCTGATAATGAGCTTCTCCAACAATTGTTTCCAAAGATGTGGTCATTCAGATTTCTGTGCAGACTTTTTAAGGTGAGGTCATATGGGACTGATATTACCATACATGAAACTCACAATGCTGATGATACTGTATTTTTATTTTATCTAGTCCTGAAAATGATAAGATAATAAAGTGCCACCTCTTTTGAAGACCAAGGTGCACCTGATTCAGTCTGGGGTTTTCTCAGTCACCTGCTATCAAAGATCTAGACAATGAATAAGGATGACAGAAGAATTGATGCCTTTGAGTTGTGGTGCTAGAGAAAAGTACTGAATGTCTCATGGATTGCCAAATTTACAAACAGATAAGTTCTAGAAAAAGTGTAGCCAGAATGATCCTTGGAGGCAAGGATGATATAGTTTTTCTTTCATACTTTGGACAGGTAGTTAAGAGAGACTATTCTTTGAAAGGAACATCATGCTCTGAAAGATGGAGGATCAGCAAAGGAAAGGAAGGCCACCAATGAGACAGATTGACACTGTGACTTCAGCAATGGGCCCTAGTGTGTGATGAGGAGGTTTCAGCATGGTTGTTCATAGGGTTGCTTTGATTCATATTCAACTTGACGACACCTAACTACAACAACCTCTTCGTTTTACAGATGATAAATAAGCATACAGATGAAATTAAAGAAGCTTGGTGATAATAGAGGACTTTTCCAAAGACACAGCCCAAGACTGGCAAACCCAAAGTCAGAAGTTATTCTTTAATATATAATTGTCTTTCCAATTGTATATGATATATGAGTAGCTAATATGAAGCCCTGCTGAGAATGCTGACCACTGGCACAGTCTTTGGGCAATGAGGAAGGCAGGTGAGGTCCTACCTCTTTTAATACCTCATTTTTCTCCATAATCCCTGAGAGAAGGATGTACAGGTTCCTCCTGTGTGATTTACTGCCTCTGAAAACCCAGTGGAGGGTTAAGTCATGAGTTGGTTGCCACTTTATGGCATGGACAGCAACAACCTATTATAAGTAAGTACCAACATAATGTGTAATAAATGTGAAGTATATTTCTTCTTTAAATGATACTGAAGTCGTGTAGCAACTAAGAGATTTCCAGTTCTCTGCCTTTTTTGCCACTGCAATTCTCATCCCCAGATATTTGATGAGCTCCTTGAAATACTAAAAAATTTTATGGGAACTTTTAGTTTTTGAAAGCATTATTGTTGTTAGGTGCTGTTGGGTTGAGTAACACTTATAACAACTCAATGAACAAAAGATCTGAACCTTGTTCTAGCCTGTGCCATCTTTACACTTCCTAACACACAAGAGCCCATTACAGCAGTAACTGCATCAATCGACATGATTTTGGGTCTTCCTCTCTTTCAGTGACCCTACACCCACCCTTCCCAGCATCATGTCCCTCTCCAAGGAAGAGCCCCTCCTAGTAACATGCACAAAGAATGTGAGATGAAATCTCATCATTTTTGCCTCCAAAGAGCACTCCTGCTGCACCATCTCTAAGTCATATTTGTTCTCTTGATTGTCCGTGGATGTTTAGTGCTCTTTTCCAGCACCACAACTCAAAGGTATCAATTATTTTCCTGTCATCCTTATTAATTGCCCAGCTTTCAGGTGCATAGCAAGTTATTGGAAAGACTATGGCCTGAATCAGATGAATCTTAGTTCTCAAAATGACATCATTACTCCTCAATAATTTGAAGAGGTCTCTCACTGCAGATTTTCCCATTGCAGTTTTTCCTTATTTCCTAATTGCTGGTTACCAAGGGTGTTAATTGTGGATTCAAGCAAGATGAAGCTGTTGACAGTTTCAGTCTCCTCTCCATCCATCATGACGCTGCATACCGGTCCAGTGGTAAAAATCTTAATTTTCTTGATACTGAGCACTATAGTTCATACCGAAGGCTGCATTCCTTAATTTTCTGTAACAAGTTCTTCAAGTCCTTTTCACTATGAGTAAACAAAGTTGTTTCATTGCATAATGCAGGTTATTGATGAATCTCCCTCCAGTCCTAATCCCACACCCAGCTTCTTGGATAATTTGCTCAGCATATAGGTTGAATAGGTTTGGAGAAAGAATTCAGCCCTAGCACACTCCCTTCCCAGTTCCAAACCGTGCACAACAGCCTTCTTGTCCAGTTATAAATCTCACAAAAGCACCAAGTACTCTAGTATTCCCATTTTTCTCACTGTCAGACACTACTTGTTATGATCCATACAGACAAATGCAGTTGCATAGTTAATAAAGCACAAATGGACATTTTTCTGGTATTCCTTATTTTCAGTCAGGATCCATCTGACATCAGCAATGATAATCCCTGATGCCATGGCCTCTTCTAAATCCTACTTGAACTTCTGGCACCTCTCTATATATGTAGTGTATTAGCTGGTTTTGAATGATCTTCAGCAGTATTTTGTTTACATGTGATATTAGTTGTCTGATAGTTTCCACATTCAGTTGGATCACCTTTCTTGGGAATGGGAACAAATATGGACCTTCCAGTCCATTCACCAGACAGCTCTTCTCTAAATTTCCTGGCATAGACTGATGAGCGCATCCAAAGCTGCATCTGTTAATTGAAGCAGGTAAGTTGGTATCTCATAGATTTCTGGGGTCTCATTTTTTGCCAATGTCTTCAACACAACTTCCACTTCCTCCTTCGTTACCTGATCATGTGGTACTTCTTAAAATTTTTGAGTTGTCTGTCAGTTCTCTCTGTTAGAGTGAGTCTCTGTATTCCCTCAAACTTCTTTTGATGCCTTCTAGGTTATACAGTATATTGCCCATAGTATCTTTCAGTATTGAGATTCGAAGCCTAAATTTATTTTTTAGCTCTCTCAGCTTAAGAAATGCAGGGTTGGTTCTTTCCTTTTTATGCTCCAATTTTAGCTCCCTGCACATTCCATTATAATAGTTTGCTTTATCTTCTCAAGCTGCCATTTGAAATATGTGTTCAGCTCTTTCACTTTGATATGTTTTCCTTTTGTTTTGACTTTTCGGCTCTCCAGTGTAATCTTTGGATTCTCTTCTGACATCCATTTCGATTTTTTTCCTTTCCCTATCTGTGGCTAACTCTGAGAAGAATGAGAATCCCAGAACACTTGTGCTGATGTGAAACCTATACTTGGACCAGGAGGCTCTGTCAGAACAGAGCAAGGAAACACTTCATGGTTCAAAATTGGGAAGGGTGTATGCCAGGGCTGTATCCTGTCTCCATACCTTTTCAACCTGTATGCAGAACAGATTATCCAAGAGGCTATCTATGAGAAGAAACATGGCATCGGGATTGGAGGAAGAATCATCAACAATCTGCATTATGCAGATGATACAACCTTGCTTGCTGAAACTGAGGAGGACCTGAAGTGCTTGCTGCAGAGGGTCAAGGACTGCAGCCTTCAGTGTGGATTAAGGCTCAATATCCAGAAGACAAAGATTCTCACCACTTGGCAGCATCAGGATGGATGGTGAAGAGATTAAGATTGTTAACAGCTTGCCACTAGCAGCCAGAAATGAAAAGATGTATAGCGATGGGAAAGTCTGTGGTTAGAGACCTCTCTAAAGTGCTGAATTGCAAAGATGTCAGCCTTGCCATGGTCTTTACAATCACTAGCTATACATCAGAGAGATGGACAATGACTAGGGATGATAGAAGGAGAATTGATGCCTTTGAGCTGTGGTGTTGGAGAAGAGTATTGAATATACCATGGGCTGCTAGGAAAACGAATTGGTTTGTCCTAGAGAGTTTGAAGCCATGCTGCTCCTTGGAGGCAAGGATTCTGAAGCTTCTTCTGACATACTTTGGGCATGTTGGAAGGAGGGACCAGTCCTTGGAGAGGGATGTCATGCTTGGGAGGGTGGAGGGACAGCACAGGAGAGGAAGATCCTTGATGAGATGGATTGATTCAGTGACTGAGGTAACAATGGGAACAGGTGTGTCTGACATTGTGAGATTGGCACAAGATAGGGCAGAGTTTAGCGTTGTTGTACATAGGGTCACTATGAGTTACAGGCAACTCAACAGCACATAACAACAACAACAACAACAACAAAAAGAACATATTTTTGTAATCATCTTTTTGTGGATGTTATCCTTAATATCATCTCATAACTCATCCAGTCTTCGATCACTGGTGTTCAGGGCCTCAAACCTATTTTTAAGATGATCATGAAATTCAGATGGAATTGATTCAAGATCATATCTTGGTTCCTGTGGACTTATTTTCATTTTTTTCAATCTCAATTTGAACTTGCATATGAGTAATTGATGATCTGACTAACAGTTGGTCCTTGGCCTTATTTTGGTTGCCTATATTGAACTTCCCCTATGATTTTTTCAATAAATATAATCGATGTGATTCCTGTGCAGCCTATTGGTTGACATCCACATGTAAAATCATCATTTGTGTCTTTAAAAATATATTTTTGCAATGAAAAAATCATTGAATGTACAAAATTCTATTCTTTTCTATAACCAAGGCCATATTTTCCAACTATTATTCCTTCTTTATTGCTTCCTACTTTTGTGTTCCAGTCACCATCTATCTTTAACACATCTTGATGCATGTTTGGTCAGTTTTGGACTACAAGATTTGGTAAAAATTCTCGATTTCTTCCTATTCATTGCAAAGAATTGATCCAGTGGAATGGAAATTTTCATTTCTTAGATTAATTGATTCCACTCCATTCTTTTCTGACCATATTTCTTATGAGTTTAGTTTCTTATGATTATAGTTCTGGCCTCAGATTTAATATTCCATCCAGAATTTATTGTTTATTTGTATTTTAAAACATCTTTAAATTTCATCCCCCTTTCTTCATATATAGAGTGTTGTTGGGTTGAAAGACTTCAAATTTGAGACAGACCATAAAGCTAGATTATCTATATATCTGCTACTTAAAAGTCTTACTTTGCATCATTTAAGTTATTTAATCATCAAAACAATTCATTGATGTGTGCAGTACATATCATATAGATGAGGAAACAAGCTAAAAGTAGTTCAAGTTCCTTGAGTGTAAATAACTGGTAAATTTTATACTCTTGTTACTATCATTGGTGGCCTAGTGGTAAAATGCTGTATTACTAACCCAAAAGCACAAGGTTAAAATTCCTCAGCTGCTCTACTAGAGAGAGATGGGAAAATGCTTTCAAATAAGTTCTTCCTAACTGTGACCCCATATGGATAGTAGAACTGCTCCAAGAGTTTCCAAGTCTGTTGACCTTTCAAAAGCCGATCTTGTTTTCCCAGTTACTTCTGACTGGACTAGGACCTTTATTCTTTTGGTTAATGGTTTCGCCACTTACCATGTGCGTCATCCAGGAATTCAACAAATTTTAGAATAAAAATTGGTCCTTCCTCAGATTTGGCATAGAGACTGGGTTCTATTGGCTATGGTTGTGTTTCTTCTAAAGAAGTTGCTTTATTGATATATTAAAATGCATTAGTGAGCTCTGAATAGACTGCTAGTGTGGGTTAGATATCAATTAAAAACCTACATACATATCTATCCCAATCCCACTATTACTGACTTGTTCCCAACTCATAGCTGTATTTTGTCAGGCTGTTGAGGCACTCAGAATCTTTGTGGAAGGGAATTGCCTGTTTTTCTCTAATGGAAAAGCTAGTGTATTAGAACTGCTGACCAGTTGCCAGCACAGCACGTAATACACTATTCCACAAAAGCATAGGGTATGTGTGTGTATTTGTTGTTGTTGTTATGTGCCCTTCAGTTTCCTGCCACTCGTAATGACTCTGTGTGCAACAGCTCTGAACTGTACCCTAACCTTTGCCAGTCTTACTGACTCTGACACTCTTAATACCATCAACCCAGTAATTGTGTCAGTCCATCTTTTCCATCTCAACCAAGGTCTTCCTCTTCTTTGTTGTCCTTCCACCCTTCCAAGCATGATGTCCTTCTCCAAGGGCTAGTCCATCCTCACCAAGTTCCCAAAGTTGTGATACAAAGCTTCAGAATCCTTGCCTCCAAGGAGAAACTTTATTTTACTCCTTCCAGGACTGATCTGTTTCTTCTCCTGGCTGTCCATGATGTTCAATACTCTTCTTGAGCACTATAACTCAAAGGTATCAGTTCTTCTGTTGTCAGTCATCCAGCTCTCTAATGCAAAGCATATAATTACAAAGACCATGGCCTGGATCAGGTGCACCTTAGTCTCTAGACTGATGCCATTGTTCATTAGCACTCTGGAGAGGTCCCTGACAACAGATTTTCCCAGTGCAATTCATTTTTCATTTCCTGACTGTTGGTGATAAGAGTGTTGATTAGAGCTCAACAAGCTGATATTGTTAACAACCTCAGTCTCTTCTCCATCCATCATTGTGCTGATAATTGGCTCAATGGCGAGAATCTTTGTTTTCTTGATGTTGAAGGACACAATCGTTGACCTTGTCTAGCAAACACTTTAGATTCTCCTCAGTTTTGGCAACCAGAATTCATCTGCATAGCACAAATTGTTGAGGAATCTTCCTCCAATCCTGATGCAACATTCTTCCTCATAAAGTCCAGCCTCTTGAATGATCTGTTCCGGATATAAATTGAGAAGGTATGGAGACAGGACACATCTCTGACATACTCCTTTCCTAGTTTTGAACCATGCAGTATTTTCATGTCCTGTTCTGATGACTTCCTCCTGATCCAAGTATAGGTTTCGCATGAGCACAATCAAGTATTGTGGGGTTCCCATTTTTCTCAAGGTTAGCCACAGTTTGTTGTGATCTACACAGTCACACGTTTCTGCAAAGTGAATGAAGTACAGATAAACATAATAGAATGTGCAAAAAGCTGGAATTAGAAAATCAAAAGGCCAAACTTGAGCAGCATTTTGTAAACTGAAGGAACTGAAGAACAAATTCAAGTCTTCAGTTGCAAAACTTAAGGATGCTTTGGGCAGAATATTGAATAATCAAGGAAGCATTAGAAGAAGATGGAAGAAGAAAAAAACAACAAGGAAGATGGAAAGAATATACAGAGTCACTGTACAAAAAAAGAATTGGCTGACACAAAATAATTTCATGAAAATGATCAAGAGGCAATGATGATGAAGGATGAAATTCAAGCTGCTCTGAAGAAATTGGCAATAAACAAGGCCCTAGGAATTGGCAATATACAAGGCCCGAGGAATTGATGGCATACCAATTGACATATTTTAACAAACAGATACAGCCCTGTGTGTGCTCACTAGGTTGTGCTAAGAAATCTGGACAGCTGACTGGAAGAGAGCCATATTGATTCCTATCCTCAAACAAGGTTATATAACAGAGTGTGGAAATTATTGATTACACACATGTAATATCATGCTGAATATTATGCAAAAAAAACGTCAGGGACATTACATTAACAGAGAACTACCAGTAACACAAGCTGGATTTAGAAGAGACCTTGGCATTAGAGACATTATCATCAATGTCAGATGGATCTTGGCTGAAAACGAAGAATACCAGAGGAATTTCTGTGTGTGTATTTATAATTATGTTTATGTATATATATATAATATTAAAAAGTTTAATCCATAAATTTAATAATTAAAAATTCATAACAGTTGAAATTTTGCTTACATACTGCTGTATTGTAACTTTACACAGGCAACACACCTCATGTGCTACACACTAATCAGATCAACTACATCTGTAGATAGAATCATTGGAGAAACTGATACCAGTAGTCATAATTTTTCCAGGTGCTGACTGTGAATTGGAGTGTCATTTACTAATGTGCAAATTAAAATTGAAGCTGAAGAATTAAATCAAGTCCACAAGAACCATATCATGGCCTTGGGTCTATCACACCTGAATTTAAAAATCATTTTAAGAATAAGTTTGAGGCATTGAACAGTAATGATTGAAGACAAGAAAAATTGTAGGATAACATCAAGGATATCATCCATGAAAAGAGCAAAAGGTCAATATAGATAGAGGAGGGGAAGAAATAAAAATAGATGTCAAGAAGATACCTAGAAATTGCACTAGATTATTGAGAAGCCAAAACAAAGGGAAGAGATAGTAAAGTAAAAGAGATGATCAGAAGATTTCAAAGGGCAGTTCAGGAACACAAAACCAGGTACTATAAGGGAATGTAAAAAAAGAGCTGGAGTCAGAGAATAAAAAGGTAAGAATTTATTCAGCCTTTCTCAAGCTGAGAGAACTACAAAGCATGGCGTTGCAATACTGAGAGATGCTATGGGCAACATCTTGAATGATCCAGGAAGCATCAAAACAAGATGGAAATATATAGATCACTGTACTAAAAAGAATTAGTCAACTCTGAAATGTTTAAGTAAGTGCCGTATGATCAATAACCAGTAACAATTATGGAAGAAGTTCAAGCTGCACTGAAGGCATTGGCATAAATAGAGCCCCAGGAACTGATGGGATGTTTCAAATTTCAGATACAGCCCTAGACATAGTCTACTAGCCAGTGTCAGGAAATGTGGAAGTTAGTAACCTTGCCACTTGAGTGGAAGAGAGCCATGTTTGTTTCTATTTCCAAGAAAGATGACCCAGTAGAATGTAGAAATTACCAATGTCATTAACATCACATGAAGGAAAATATTGCTGAAGATCATCGCAAAATGGTATAACAACACACTGACAGAAAATTCTAAAATTTTAAGCTGGGTTTAGAAGAGGTTGTGGAACCTGACATATCATTATGAATGTCAGTTGGATGTTGGCAGAAACCAGAGAATACCAGGCTGTCGTGACACATGGGAGCACCTGATGGCCACCTTGACACACAGGAGTACCTGATGCCACCATAGCACATGGGGGCACCTAATGCTGCTGCATGGGACTATCAAACTACATGGGTGCACCTTGCCAATGCAATTTAAGTGAGGGCTTTTATAAACACTGAGAAACAGATTCTGGTCCCAGTGCTGGTTCTGAAGCTGATGTCCTATGCCTGGAATCCAATCCCAATGCCAAACTCTGGTTCTGATGCCAATGAGCTGTACCTGAAATGCTGGTCCTGACACCAATGCCCCGAGATGGGAACTCCAATCCTGATGCCGATGCACATGCCAGGAGTGATGCTGGAACTTGAATTAAGTACTTTGTGGGGGGTCACTGCTATTTGGCTGGATCACATGGCACCCCTTAAGCTCAATCAGAAGGGAGTGAGACAGCTGGAGCTCATTCTTGAAGGGAAAACAAAGGCTTCCTGGTTTTCCTGTTAGGTCTCTGTGCTCCACCTAGCATCTCCTCACATCCAGTCCATCAGCTACCTTTAGCCCAGAATACTTTGGGCTCCCTACTCTAGATGTGGCAGTTGGCTGACAGATGAGGCTGCTTTCACAGGCCTTCTCTCTACTGAATTGCAGCAGATCTTCTCTTACGAGAGAAGCCCAGGCAGGGTAGCTATATCACTGCTTCTGGAGCAGTGACTTTATATCAAGAACTTGCTATCGCCTCAGATGTGGAAAACATAGCATTGTCACATAGGAAGCAGGCTACTATATCCCCTACACAAGCCAAAAACAAGATGTCACTCTCAAAAAGTAACACATTATCAGTGGGTTTCCTGAAGCCAGAAAGTCTGATGACACTTCTGACACAGAATTAAAAGAACCATGATTGAACATTTCCAATGGATGAAGAAAGCAACCTTGAAGAATTAATTATAGGACACTGCAAGCAAAAACCAGGAAGAGATTAAAAATCCAAAACAATGCAGATAAAACAAATGAGGCATTAGAAGCTCTGAGTAAACAAGAAACTACAATCCAGAATATGAGGATAAGTATTTCAGATGCTGTCAACATGCTGGATGGTCACATGAACAAAGTTGAAGAGATGTAACACAGAACCAGTGAAATAGAAGATAGAATTGTCACTACTGATCTGCCAGAACAAAAAGCAGAATCAAAAAGGAAGGAAAAAGAAGAAAATCTAAGACACAGTTAAGAAAGTCTAGGACAAAATTAAGAGAAATAACATGCACATCATCGGAATCCCAGAATAGGAAGAACCACTGAAAGGCACCAAAAAATTATGGAAGAATTATTAGAAGAAAGATTTCCAAGCATAATGAAGAATGAGAGAATATATATTCAAGAAGCTAAACGAACACCATATAGAATAGACTCCATAAGAAAAATAGCAAGGCATATCATAGTCAAATTTGCCAGAATCAAAGATAAGGAGAGAATTCTGAAAGTAGCAAGGGAGAAACAAAAAGTAACATTTAAGGGAAACAGATAAGATTAAGTACCAATTTCTCATCAGAAACTGTGGGAGCAAAAAGACAATGAAATGATATGTATTGAACACTCAACACTTAAAGAACGCAACTGTCAACAAAAAATATTGTACTCAGCAAAATTGTCCATCAAATATGAAGGAGAGATAAAGATATCTCCAGAAAAACGGAACCTAAGGGAGTTTGCAAAATCTAGTCCAGTGTTGCAGGAAATAGTGAGAGAGATCCTTCTTACAGAGGTGCCACAGAAAGCAGGATGGACCAAAGTAATTATAAACAACACCAAAAAGTACTCAACAAAATTATAGCAATAAAACCATACCTTTCGTGCTCGCTTCGGCAGCACATATACTAAAATTGGAACGATGCAGAGAAGATTAGCATGGCCCCTGGGCAAGGATGACACGCAAATTCGTGAAGTGTTCCATAAAAACTCACACACACACACACACGCACACACACACACAGAAACACATGCCTTTCAATAATCACACTGAATGTAAATGGCTTAAATACAACACTGAAGAGAAAAAGAATAGCAGATTGGATAAAAACCCAAAATCTATCAATATGTTTTCTATAAGAGACACACCTGAAAAACAAAGATAACAAAAGGCTCAAAATATAAGGGTTGGAAAAAATATAGCAAGCAAATGGCAATCAGAAAAAAATCAGGAGTAGTGATATTAATCTCTGATTAAGTAGATTTCAGTACAAAAACCATCACAAAGGACAAGGAAGGTCACTAAATAATGATTAAGGGACAGTAGAACAAGAAGACATAGCAATAATAAATATCCGTGCACCAAACAATAGACCTGCAAAATATATACAACATACATTAACAAAACTGTAAAAGGAAATAGACAGCACTATTATAGTTGTTGGAGACTTCAATACACCACTCTCAAGAAAAGACAGAACTTCCAGAAAGAAACTCAACAAAGACGCTGAAGAACTAAATCACACAATAAACTAACTTGATCTCATAGATATTTGTAAGCTAATGCACCCCCAAAAAGCACAGTATACCTTCTTCTCTAATGTGTATGGGATGCTCTCCAGAATAGATCACATTTTAGGACACGAGTTAAGCATCAGTAAATTAAAATACATAGAAATAATAAAAAAAATCTCTTCTGAGATGATGATGCTACAAAATTAGAAATTAATAACAAGAGGATAAAGAAGAAAATATCTCATACATTTGAAAACTGAGCAACACCTGCTTGAATATGAGTGGTTACTAGAAGAAATAAAAATATTAAAAATTTTCTTGAAACAAATGACAATGAAAACACAACATAACAAAGCTCTATGAAGCAGCCAAAACAGTAATCAGAGGTCAGTTTATAGCAATAAGCAAACACATTAAAAGACAGCAAAAAATGGCCATTGACTCTAACCCAACATCTCCAACTCTAAACCCTTAAAAAAGTGAATATATGAAAAGTCGAGCAGAAAAAATGAAATAGAAATCAGAAAAATGATTGAAACCATCAACAAAACCAGGATTTGGTTCTTTGAAAAGGTCAATAAAATCGACAGACTACTAGCAAAACTAACAGAACAAAAGAAGGAAAAGACACAAATAATCTGAATAATAGGAGGAAGGGGCAATGTCACAACAGAACTAACTAAAATAAAATGGTTAACAATGCAATAATATGAAAAACTATACTCAAACAAATATGAAATCTTGGAGGAAATGGACAAATACTTAGAAAATCAAAACCTACCTAAACTGACACAAACTGAAATTGAATACCTGAACAGACCCATTACAAAAGAAAAATTGAAAAAGTAGTAAAACAGGGGAGCTCTGGTGGCCTAGTGGCAAGAAGCTACAACTACAATCCCAGAGGTGCATGGTTCGAATCCACCAGATGCTCTGCTGGGGAAGGAGGGGCAATCTCCTCCTGTACCAGTCAGATCTGATTTGACGGTATATGCACACACACACAAAAAAAAAAAAAAGAAAAAAGAAAAAATGTAGTAAAACAATTTTCAGCCAAAAAAAATCCTGGGCCAGCTGCTTTTACAAGTAAATTGTAACAAACTTTCAGAGAATTGTCACCAATTCTACATAAACTATTTCAGAAAATAGAAAAAGGTGGAATTCTCCCAGACTCATTCTATGAAGCAAACATATCCTTGATACCTAATCCAGGTCAAGACACCATCAAAATAGAAAACTGTAGGTCAGTATCTCTCATGATCATAGATGAAAAAATCCTAAATAAAATTATGGCCAATAGACTCCAACAATATATATATAAATTCACCATGACCACGTGGGATTCATAACAAGTATGCAAGGATGGTTCTACATACAATCAGTGTAATAATTACATTAACAAAGCAAAGGACAAGAACCACATGATCCTATCAATTGATGCAGAAAGGCCCTTAACAAAATCCAAGAGCCTTTCCTGATTAAAATACTCCACAAAATAGGAATTGAAGGGAATTTCCTCAGCATAATAAATAGTATATATGCAAACCTGAGAGCCAAAATTGTTCTAAATGGAGAGTGTGAAGATGGCTTGTGACAGAACAGGGTCAGATATTTTGTTCATAGGGTTGCAGTGTTTCGTGCTGGATTCAGTGGCATCTAACAGCAACAAGAACATAAAATCAATTCAGGTATGTCTTGGAGAGAGTGCAGCCACAGTGTAGGTTGGAGGCAAGAATGATGAAGCTTTGCCCCACATACTTTGGGCATGTTGCAAGTAGGCATATTCCTTGGAGAGGAACATGATGCTAGGAAATGTGAACGGTGATGAAGGAGAAGAAGACCCCCAACCAGGTGGACTGACATGGTGATTGCTGCAGTGGCTTCTTATGTGTCAGGAAGTGTGAGAATGGTACAGAATAGATATTTCAGGTTCAGATCTTTTGGTCATAGGATTGTTACAAGTTGTACTCAACTTGACAACACCTAACTATCACACCAAGTGCTTTGCGACAGCAAGCATGCTCATTTGTTTGGAGGATTTTCTGTTCAGCCTGGAAACTGATCATATGCATTCACAAGCAAAGACCAGTCCTGAACAAGCTACCAGGTCACAGCAGAAATGTACCGTAGTTCACAGCATGAGACATCTCTTCATCTATTTGATGTCTGGTAAACTCTACCCCAAACAACCGTTGTCATTGTTTTTAGGTGTCATCAAGTAGAGCATGACTCATTAACAACACTGAACAGTTGCCCTGAACCCTGCCATTCTCACCATCTCTGAAACACTCAAGCCTATTGGTGAAGTCACTGTGTCAATTTTTTCACATTTGGGGGGTCTTACTCTCCTTCACTGACCCCTACCTTTCTAGCATGATGTACCTTTCCAATAAATATCCTCACCTAGCTACATGTTTATTGTATGAAAGAGAAAGCTTCACCATTATTGTCTCCAAAGAGCACTGTGGCTGCTCCCTCTCCAAGACATACCTATTTGTTCTCTTGGAAGTCTATGGGATATTCAATACTCTCCTCTAGAACCACAACTCAAAATCATGAATTCTTCATCTGTCATGACTTAATTTTTCAGCTCTCTGATGCATAGCAAGTGATTGAAAAGACCATGGCCTGACTCAGGTACACCTTAGTCTTCAAACTGACATAATTGCTCTTCAACACTCTGGAGATGTTCTTGACATCACACTTGCCAAATCCAGTCCATCTCCTGATATCCTGACCATTATCACTAAGGATGTTGATAGTTGATCCAAAGAATATTAAGTAGTTGACAGTGTTTAAATGGACATTAAGTGCAAGCTCAGAAGTCCACACTTCACCCTGCAATCAAAACATGTTGGTCTCTTCGCTCAGCCTTAGCCTTAACCTGGGTCCAAATCAAGTCAATAAACTAGGAGGAGTCCTCTTGACTTCCTACTCGTGCCTCTGTGGAACAAACAGATTCATCTTGGAGAGGATTAAACCAAGCTACTCCTTGGAGGCAAGGATTCTGGGGCTTCATCTGACATACTTTGGACATGTTGCCAGGAGGGACGGGTCCTTGGAGAGGGACATCATGCTTGGAAGGGTGGAGGGACAGCGCAGAGGGGAAGACCCTCTATGAGATGGATTGATCCGGTGACTGGGGTAATCGGGATGGATGTGTCAGAGTCAGTGCAGTTGGCGCAGGATAGAGCAGGGTTTAGGGCTGTTGTGCATAAGGTTGCTATGAGTCACAAATGACTCGACAGCACATAACAACAACAACAACAACACGGCTAACTTTGACAATGGAAATTCCAGAACACTTAATTATGCTCATGTTATTGTTGTTGCTGTGTACTGTTGACTCAGAACTGATTGATAGCTGACCCTCCAATTGGTTTTTAGAGGCAGTAAATTGCACAGGAGAATATTACCCATCTTTCTCCTGTGGAGCCTATGGTGGATTCGAACCTCATTCCTTCAAATTGCAGCGCAGTTTCTTGTCACTAGGTGACCAAAGCTCCCTAGTTATGCTCATGTGAAACCTGTTTCTAATCCAAGAATCTGTTGTTCAAACAGCAAGGGGACATTGGATGATTTTAAATCTAAAAAGGTGTGCATCAGAATTGTAGCTCTTCTCCATACTTGGTCAATCTGCATGTTAGCAAATCATTCAGGAAACTGGACTGTATGAAGAACGTCACATCAGGATTGGATGAAGAATTAGCAGCCCCCTATGATTGTTATGAGTTATATTCAACTCAAAGGCACATAACAACAATATGATGACATGATATATGGATTGCACATAATATGGTTTGCTAACCTAGAGGTCAGCAGCTTTAATCTACTGGCTCCTCCATGGGAAAGTGATGACTCTAATAATTTAAAAAATTGAACTATATGAAGAAGAAAGAATAGCAGCAGGTTTGGAGGAAAACTCATCAACAAGACTGTATTATGTAGATGACACACCTTGTTTTCAGAAAATAAAGGAAACTTGAAACATTTACAGTAGCAGCTCAAAGAGTACACCCTGCAATATGGATTATATCTTAATGTTAAGGAAAAAATATCCTCACCCCTGGACTAATAGATAACACCGTGGTAGATGGAATGAAGTTTGAACTTTTCAGTAATTTCATTTTACTTGAATTCACAATCAGTACACATAGGAGTAGCCGTTAAGAAATCAGAATACATGGTAATTTGGGAAAATCTATTGTCAAGGACCTCTCTACAGTGTGTTTGGTACAAACTAGGACATTTGAATTTATTCCTATCCATCTGAAAGTTGGCCAGTCAATATAGATGACAGAAGAAAAATCAATAAAAGGCCTATTGACTAGCACTTTGTCTATTATAGTGTAGAGGTTAGGAACCTCAAGATGTAGAGGCTCAGCTATGTAATTTACTGTTCTTAAGTCCTGGAGCAAATTCCATCTACCACTGGGTTGTTTTAAAACTCAGAAGTCCGC
>NW_006399762.1:6055176-6058122 GCF_000299155.1 Elephantulus edwardii
AAGTAGCTAAGAGAATACACCATCCCCTTTTCCTTATAAATCAGGGTGAAGTCTCTCTCAGGGAGGAGTGATAGGGAATGGCAAAGGACACACAGACAAAGGAGATTAATCAGAACTGGCTTTGACAAGCACTGTGGCAATTGGACAATTAAAACAGACATTCAAGGGGGGAAAAAAAGAAGAAAGAACTGGGGAGGAGGGTAGAGAAAACAGTACAACAATGAATGAATGAAAACCCAAAATCTCTGTAAATGTTCATTAGAACTAATAAAATAAAAAAAATTTAAAAAATCAATGCCTTTGTATTATGATATTTGAGAAGAGTGTAAGATATCCCATAGAATGCTAAAGGAACAAACAAGTATGCCCTTTTGGAGGAAATGCTATCAGTGTTTCCTTAGAGGCAAGAAGGTGAAGTTTTGTTTCACATGGTTTGGGCATGTTGTCAGGAGGAGTCAATCCTTCTGAAAAACATCATGCTAGGAAAAGTGGAGAGTCAGAGAGATTTAGGAAAGTTGCCAACAAGATGCATTGATGCAGTGTCTTTTAACAATGGACTGTAGCATATCAAAGACTGAGAGTATGGTACAAGATAGGACAAGCTTCAGATCTGTTCATAGAGTCATGATGAGTTGTAGGTGACGTGATAACTCTACAAGTACAATAATAACAACAGGACCACACTTCCAGTGAATACTCTGTTGTGTCATACCACATGACACATTACCATTCTATTGAAATCTTAGCCTGGTTATTGCCTTTTCCAGAATTGTCTATTGTTATTACATGTTCTGAAAACCCTAAAAATCTATATATTCAGAGAAGCTATTGCATATCTAAACTTGAAAACAAACAAGTTTGTCCTTGAGAGGGTGAAACCAGGGTGCTCCTTGGAGTAAAGGATTCTGAAGCTTTGTCTGACATACTTTGGACATGTTGCAAGGAGGGGCCAGTCCTTAGAGAGATACATTATGCTTGGGAGTGTGGAGAGACAGTGCAAGAGAGGGAGGAGCCTCTTGATGAGATGAATTGATGAGAGTGACTGTGGTGATGGGGGTAGGTGTGTCAGAGATGATGAGGTTGGTGCAGGATAGAGCAGGGTTCAGAGCTGTTGTACATAGGGTCGCTATGAGTTACAAGCATAACAACCAACTACTTGTGAGACCTCTGGTGGTCTAGTGGTAAGGAATTACATTGCCAACTCAAAAGTATTTATTTCAAATCCAGTATCTACTCTCTGAGAGAAAGATGGGTAGTCAACTTCCCTTCCTCTGAAATCTACTGGAGGGTTAGCTGTGGGTCAGTTCTGACTCTGATACATAGCAGTAATAACAACAAGTTGGGCACCTGAGTGAAACTATACTTACACATATTGTTTGTTGTTCTCTTCTGTAAAGTCAAAACTGACCCATAGCTGACCATCTAGTTGGATTTTAAGAGGCAGTAAGCCACATGGGAAGAGATTGCTCTTCTTTCTTTTGCAGAGCAGCTGGTGTATTTAAACCATGTATATATATATATATGAGAACATATATATGAAAAATAAAATTTCATAGTTAGAGTTTTATTTTGAATCCTTAAGAAGAATTACTGCTTAGTAAAATGACATCTGTGAATGCTTGAGGGAAAATTTTATCGTCTTTGACTCATCTTTGACCTTTTTTCTTCTCTCATACTCCATACACAATCCATCAGAAAGTAACACCTGCTGCACTTCAAAGTGTGTTTTACTATGTCACATTGCTTCACTGCTTCTCTACCACAATCTTGACCAGGTTACCATCCAATCTAGATTATTATAACATTTTGATAAATATTCAGGAAAATAATACATAAACTTTGAATTACTACATTGTTTTCCTTGGGAAATAGAAATATTTTAGCATTCTTTATTAGGATCTGTTATTTGTAAAATATTTAATAATCACTATTATGAGCATAGCTTGTACTCAGGACTATATATGGTAATTTTTATCCATTGCCTTGAGGAAATAATCTTTCATAGGGAGACAAAATTACTGTGTTTTAGAAACCTATTGATTATGAGTTAAAAGACAAGACATACAGAAATCAATTAATGATATGACCTGCAAATGAACCAGGAGGTATTATGGTTTTCATACTACTAGTAAGCTCCTGGTTAAAGTTATGATGGTTTATATAGAGAGCTCCTGTTCAAAAATTCTTGATGATGGTGTAGAAAAACTGAAAGAGCTGTGGGGGCCTTATGGTAAGGCAGAAGGTTCTAATCTACCTGTTGCTCTGCGGGAGGAAGAGAGGCAATCTACTCCTGTGCAAATGACAGCCTTTAATAATCTGCTGGAGGGTCATTTCTGAGTAGGTTCCGACTCAAAGGCACTTAGCAGTAACAGCCTGTTGAAAAGAAGAAGCTTGATTGAATTTAGTGGATCAGGGAAGGATTCATAGAGAAGAATGACATCAACCTGTGTCCCGAGAATGCTGAGCATATGGAGCAAAGGTACCGGGTGGCATCTTTGCAATTATACTAAGGCAGGAATAATGCCAGAGTTTCCTGACTTCCAGTATAACAATTGAGATTAAAAAGAGAAGAGTAGTTGAGTATAACAAAAGTAGTGTTGTTAGTTTGTCTTGTTGACTACAACTCAGCTTCTCATCTAAAAACAGATCTGACTCTTACCCTCACCATCTCTGATATACTAGAGCCCACTGTTACAGCCACTGTGTCTGTCTTGTAATGGTTTAAATTATTGGAATCCACATGAGAAGCCCTTGGTGTCATATTTGGGAACATAATACATTTTGGTTTTTGTACATAGAAAAAAAACCCTGAAACTGAGGAGGACCTGAAGCACCTGCTGCAGAGGGTCAAGGACTGCAGCCTGCAATATGGATTGAGGCTCAATGTCAAGAAGACAAAGATTCTCACCACTGGGCCAGTTGGCAGCATCAGGATGAATGGTGAAG
>NW_006399762.1:6058620-6062350 GCF_000299155.1 Elephantulus edwardii
CTCTATGAGGTAGATTGATTCGGTGACTGGGATAATTGGAATGGGAGTGTCAGAGACAGTGAGATTGGCACAGGACAGAGCGGAGTTTAGGGCTGTTGTACATAGGGTTGCTATAAGTCGCAGGCGACTCGACGGCACATAACAACAACAACATATTCCAAGTAATGGAATAGTTGGGTCATACAGAATTTTTATGTTAAACTTTTTGAGGAAGCAACAAACTGCCTTCCAGAATGGTTGCACCATTTCACAATCCCACCAACAATGTATAAGTTCCTTTCTTATTACATCCTCTCCACCACCTATTACTTGATGTCCTGTACAGTCTTTCTGATCTTCATGAAACAAAATTTTAAAAACATTTATTCTTTTTTATGACCAAAGTAATATATACTAGTTCTAAAAAGAGAACATAATAATGGGTAAGTAGCAGACTTTTAAAATATTTACATTTTTTTCCACTTAAACAATTACCATTAATATCTTTGTTTATCCTTCGTTTGTCATTTGTATGCATATTGTGATTTTATGAATACAATTTCATAACTCTTGTTTTAACCCCTATCATATGATATTTAGCAGACATTTAGGCCATTGTACCTTTTAATATTATAAACAGTTTACAGTAGAAATAACTAGCTGAAAATAATTTCAACAAAATGAAATAGGACTAAAAAATCTGAAAAATTTTGGTGACTAACTATTGTGTACGTCACTCACCCCACGTGTATTATACTCATTTTAGCAATATTATAGAAAGCAGTGGCTGATGGAGTTATTTTTCATCCTGCCATGATGCTAGGCAGCTTTCCTCTACCCCCCCACTTTTTAAAATTTAAAGTGCTTTCAGCAAAATCACCTGGAGCTGGTGGCAGAAGGGAATTATGTTAGTAAGAAACTGGGTGACAACCCCCACAATGGATTCACAGGAAGGTCTCTAATCCCTAAGAAGTAAATATCGGGCAGTGCTTATGTTACAGAGGGGCTATAGTGTAGGGGAATAAGCCACGGACTCAGTGACCTGAAATGGTACAGGTAATAAGGAGAACTAAATCTCAGGATCAGAATATTACAACATTTGTCAGAACTGGAGCACAGGGTCATAACTAGGCTAATGACAGCATGGGCTTGATACTGAATCCTGGAGTATTGTGCCAGTGCTTAAGTATTTTCTGTCTAAAAGCAGTAGATTAAGCCCCAAGTGGTCTTGCAGGTAGAGGAATGACTGCAGAGAACTCCAGAAATTAGGAATCCAGCAGGTTCTGACAGTCAGAGTTTTTAAAGGAGAATGACATAGTGAAGAGTTTGGGGAGACAATGTGGCTTTGGAAATGGAGCAACTTTAGGGACTCTTTCTAAAAGTCCTTCTAGTGACATCAGAAAAAGGAAACAAAAAAGGCTCTGGATTTTTGTCCAGAAAAATGAAAAATTACAGAATGAATTAATACCTGCAATTATATATCTTTTTGTAATGGATTTTATTATGGAAAGAAAATATATAATTGGCTATTGGAATCAATAATGCTAGTTTTTCTGAGTTAAATTTTTAACTGATATAGTAAAATGTTCTTCTTAGCATAAAATCCTAATCATATACTTTGCGATTATGATTTGAGTTGATTTTTCTTTTTAAAATTAAAAAAAACTTTTCTTCATGCTGTGAGACTAACACAAAATTAATGGTTAATATGTTGGAAAGACAGTCCAATTAACTTTCTTGGATATTGATCAGATAAGTAGTAAGATTTATGTCTGCATTCTGAAATCTCCCTTAGGTCAGCGCTTTGTTGTTTGAATAAACCCCTCAGCAGCTTTTTTTTTTTTTAAACCCCAGGAAGTACTATCTCAGGATTAATTTTTTAAAAAGACCTCTTTTCTGCTTAGTGTTTATATCCCTTTTTGTCTATTCATTTTGTGTTTCTCTAAGAATAACAGTTACACAGTTCTGCAGTTTTAATTAGAAATAAGGAGCTCTTTGTGTTTCTTGAGCTCTGAGAGTTGTATTGTTAATCCAAAGGCCATACCTCACTCTCTCTAATGGTTCCAATCTACCAGTGGCTACATGGGATAAAGTTGAACCCTCTTCTCTAATTTGATATACATCTTTGGAAACTCAATGTAGGGTAAGCTGTAAGTCAGTTCCAATTCAATGGCAGTGATTTTGAGGTTTATTTTTTTAAAAAATGTTTTTGGAGATATGAAATGCACAAACTTCCAGGAATGCTCTAAATATTTCAGGAATGCCTTTTAATTAACAGCAACTAGTAGTTAGACTCACTTCACTGCTTTGAACTTTTAAGCCTCCCTTCCACAGTATTTCCATGTAATTAGCACGTTGGTTGGTGGTTGGAAGGCTCTTGTTTAAAAAAATCAGGGGAGAGAAGGTGGGCCTTTGTGATTGACAGTCAGTTAATGGCTGAGAACCTCTTGTTTGAAGCATTCAGAACTGAGAAGGTGGCCTTTGTGAGTCCTCATGACTTTGGGCCTCAGACCTTGTTTGCTATTAGTGGTATATCAGTAAATTGTCAGTTTGTTCTATCTGGGTAACACATTGTTTTAATTAATTAGTACAGCATGTGCCTGTCAGTTTGCTGTACTGTGGGGTTTTATGGGTTCCTGTGAAGCTGGAAGCTATGCCACTGGTTTGTCAGATGCCACAAAGGATCACTATTGGTGGACAGATTTTAGTAGAGCTCCCAGATTAAGACAGACTAGGAAGCAGGATAGGCCATCGACTTCTTAAATAACAGGCTACTGAAAACCCTGTGAATGGCGACTCCTATAATAGTTCACAGTATTTGATGGATATAGTAATAGTTTTTCTTTCCTTCATCATATTTTCTGGTATAGATTGTTGTTAAAATTACAAAACAAATGCGTGCCTGTGAAAAAGTAAGGGAACACTGCATAGAAGGCACCTCTATCCTGTTCAAACTGGTAACTGTTTAACAAGTCATTGTGTAAATTCGTAGTTTATCTTGAAGTTCTGCTTATCCCTTTGCTCTCCTTCCTTTTTCTGCCTTAAACATAATTGTTCTGTGTTGTGAAGATAAAAGAAGCTTTAGTGTGTTCATTGCTTTCCTGAGTTTCTTTTCTGGTTCTTTGCCTTGCCTAGTAGGAAGGTATGATAAATTCAGGCTATGTTTTTCCTCAGTAGTCAAACTAGAGCCTTCCCACAACAAATCCTCAGCCATGCAAAAGATTCTTCTTCTTGGGATAACGCAAAGAGTAGCCAGTTTGGCACAAGTCCTTTTGGGTGGTTTTGGTTTGTTTAAAATTTTACTAGTTAATTCAAAGTGTGAAATTTCTCAGGGGTTTCCTTGGGAAGAAGACTTCTCCACAGCATGCCTTTCCTGTGTCTTTTATGGTTCAGGTTTACTCTGCTTTAGTTATATATCAGTTCAACTCTGTTTTCTTTGTATCTTCTAGAATTTTCTCAAAATTTGTAGTATGTTGATGGTGTGTCTTTCCCCCCATTCTCTTTCTGTTATTTTTGGAGAAATTGAGGAATGTGAAGAGATGAGGTATGCATGTTAGCTCAGTTAATATTGTGGACCTCCCAGATGTCTAGACTTTTTCTCTATTTCTGGTTCCACTTTTTGGAAATTCTTTCAGGGCTTGTTTGAAATTCCTCCAATTTGTATTGCATCAAGAAAGGCTCTTGCCACCTCCTTCCAAATGTACATTTAACATTAATCCATTAAAATAATTAGCTCTTTGTTCTCTGTCCG
>NW_006399762.1:6062563-6069649 GCF_000299155.1 Elephantulus edwardii
AGTACACTTCTCTATGCAACCTTAATTCTGGATTCCTGTGCTAACCATAATACTCAACCATATATCACTTCTAAATACTCTTAATACGTGGCATTCTACTGGATTTATGGGCCAGTCTTTGTGGAGAGCTCTTGACGCATAATCTCATAGGGAGTTGTACTGCTAACCCAAAGACCAGGCCTCTCTGACAGTGTGTATTCACCAGCCATTATGTAGGAAAAAGATGAGTAATCTCTTTCTAAGTTATAGTCTCAGAAATCTGTTAAGTGTTGTTCCAACTTAGCAGCAATGACTTTGACCCTTTGACTTTGTGGCCTAGACTGGAGGAAATTGCCTTGCTGACCCAAAGTTCCACATTTGGTGTTTTGCATCGACCGTCTGCTCCTTGGAAACAAGATGGCCTGTCTCCTTTCATATGATTTATGGTCTCAGAAACCCAGTGGAGGGTCATTTATGAGTAGGTTCTGACATGATGGCCATGATTTTTTTTTTTTTGCAAGGTTGTTAGTTACATAGTTTAAATTATTGGCACAAAGTTTACTTTAAACTTTTATCATTATTCCATTTGATAACATACATATATATGTATCTGTATCTGTATGTGTATGTGTGTGTTAATAATTATATACTAACTGCTAATTGAAAGGTCAACAGTTTTAATTCACCAGATCTTTCATGGGAGAATGATAAGCAGTCTCATTTAATAAAGATTTATGGCTTCAGAAACTTGATGGAGGGACAGCTATGAGTCAGTTTCAACTTGACAGCAATGAGTTGTGTGTGTATCCCAAAATATAAGTGTGTTATTCTTTCTTTATAATGTATATTTACATTTTATTTGCTAAATTTTACTTAGTGTTATTGCTAAACTTTTTCAGTAACCAGCTAAATTTGAGATTAAAGAGTAATATAATAGTATTATTTTGTGAGCATATGGAACTCAATAAATGGATCTTTCAATTATTTCTTGATTATTATCAAAGACAATTTAATGGAGTAGTGTTTTCCCCCCTTAGGAAGGAGAAAACATTTTTTATTTGGCAATTGATGACATCGAAACGGATACAGAGCTTTTAATTGGCTACCTTGACAGTGACATGGAGGCCGATGAAGATGAACCTCAAGTTACAACAGTAGTCAAAGAAGGTGAAGTTAAAAATTCCAAAACTCAGTCAGCTGGTGGCAGAAAAGGTATTCTATTTTTGCTTTTTAAATTGTGTTTTATATAATAATTCATATACATTATGTACATTGTTTTATACAGTCATCAATCATATGCATTATTGGTTTTTTAATACATTATGTTTTATACAATTACTATTTATCTATGCCTATTGTCACCCCATCTCTTCCAATCCTAATTGTGTCTTTCCTAGTCCTTCAGTCCTCCATCTGCCCTTTAACCTCTGCTAACACGGTGATTTTTCCTCTTCCCTTTTTTCTCTCACCATTTTTGTTTCTTCCTTTTCCCCTTTGGAACATTTATTCATATCTTGCTCAGTTATCCTCCTGTTTTCATCGTAGAGATCTTCTGTAGTATTTATCCTTATGTGACTGAATTATTTCACTCAGCATAATGATCTGTAGACTTTATCATGCTATATAGTATTTTATGGATTCATTCTTTAGGGATGCATAGTATTTCATTGTGTGAAGATACCATTGTTTTTCAGTCCATTTGTTTCTTGGCGGGCATTTGGTCTGTTACCAATTTTTTGCTATTGTGAAAAATGCTGCTAGTAATATAAGTGTATACATATCCATTCATGTATCAGTTCTGATTTCCTTGGAATATATCTTAGCAGTAGAAAAGGTGGATCATATGTGATTTCTATGTTCAGCTTTTTGAAGAAGTGCTAAACTGCTTTTTATAGTGGTTGTATCATTTTACAGTCCCACCAGCAGTGAATAAGAGTTTATCTCTCTACTACATCCTTCCCTTTCTTGCTGTGTTGTTAAACTTTGCTATTGCTGCTGAGATGTGTTGGCATCTCACTATTATTTTGATTTCTGTCTCTCTAATTGCTAGTGATTTTGAACATTTCCTCATGTGTTTGTTGGCATCTGAATGTCTTCCTTTATGAAGAGTCTTTTCCTGCGTTTTTCCCATTTTGTGATTTGGTTATTAGTTGTTTTCTTGTGGTAGCTCTGCACTATTCTATAGACTTCCATTATGAGACCCTTGTCTGAAATATCATTGCAAAATGTTCCTTTTTAGTCTGTAGGCTTTCTTTTCACCCTATTGGAGAAAGCATATGAGGATTTGATTTTAAGAAGGTCTCATTCACATTTATCCTCTCCTGGTTCTACAATTTTGGCTTTATTTGCAAGACTATACCATAGACTGTTGTTAAGTGCCGTCGAGTCGCAGGCGACTCATAGTGATCCTATGAACAAAAGTCCTGGACACCTCCTGTATAACTTTCATCCTTTTTTCCAGGTTCATAGGGTTTCCAGAGGCAAACTGTTGTGGGAGTGGATGCCACTCCTGCTTCCAAATACCATAGACCAACACTTCTAAATTTGTTGTCATTTTGTCTATTTCAAGCTTTATGGTTTTGGGATTGGCCTTTGATTCACTTTGAGTATGTATTTATGCATGATGTGTTTCCTGTTTTCATTTTCTACAGATATTTGCCCAGTTTTGCCTTTACTGTTTGTTAAAGAAGCTGGAGTTTACCCATTTAATGGATTTGTTTCCTTGTCAAATATCAGTTGACCATAGGTACATAAATTGATTTCTAGTTCTTGATTATATTCCACTAGTCTGTGTTTCTTGTACCAGTACCATTTCATTTTGACTACTATGGATGTGCTGTAGGTTTTAAGATCAAGGAGTGATATGCCTCCTACTTCATTTTTATTTTTCTGAAGAACTTTACTTATTCTGGGTCTCTTACTTTTCCAAATGAAACTGGAAATTGCCTTTCCTGTCTCCTTGAAGATGGAATTTGGTGTTGTATTGAACATATAGATTGCTTTTGTTAAATTTGCCATTTTCCTAGTGTTGAATCTTTGTATCCATGAAAAGATAATGTTTATCCATTTAGTTAAATCTTTTACTGTTTCTTGTAGTATTGTTTTAGGGAGCTCTAGTGGCCTAGTGGCAAGAAACTGCATTGCAGTCCTGAAGGCAGGCAGTTTGAGGCCACCAGCCTTTCCACAGGAGAAGGATGAGCAGTCTCCTCCTGAGCGACAAACTGTCTCAGAAAACCTGCAGGAGGGTCAACTATGGGTTGGTTCCAACTCAGTGGTATACAGGAGCAACATAATAGTAGTGTTTTGTAGTTTTCCTTTTAAAGGTCTTTTGTGAGTCATCCAGGAAATACTAAAAGAAGATAAAAGCAGTACACAGAGTCCTTGTACCAAAAAGCGTTGACTGACAGAGAACAATTTTTTGAAACAATATATAATCAGAGGCAATGGTGGTTAAGGAGGAAGTCAAACTACTCTAAAAGAACTGACAAAAAACAAGATGCCAGGAATTGACAGCATACCAATTTACATATTTGAGCAAACAGATGCTTCCCTGGACATGCTCACCAGGTTGTGCTAACAAATCTGGAGAACAACTACATGGTCAAGTTATTGGAAGAGATCCATATGTATTCCCATTACAAAATAAAGTGACCAGAGTGTGGAAATTATCAAACACGATCACTGATACCACACATAAGCAAAATCTTGCAGAAGATTATCCAAAAGTGACTGGAACAGTACACAATCAGCTATTAGAAATACAGGTTGATTTTAGAAGGCACTATAGACATCATCACAATGCCAGATGGATCTTACCTGAAAGCAAAGAGTATTAGAGGAATGTCTGTCTGTGTTTCATTGATTATGCAAAGGTGTTTGACTATGTGGATCACAACAAATTGTGGTTAGAAAGGAGTAGGAATCCCAGAACATTTGATTGTGCTCATGCAAACTTATACTTGGGCCAGGAAGCAGTTGTCAGAACAGAGCAACAAAACACTGCATGGTTCAAAATCAGTAAAGGAGTGCATCAGAGATGTATCCTGTCTCCATCTTTTCAATCTATATGCAGAAAAATGATCATTCAGGAAGATGGACTTTATTAGGAGGAATGTGGCATCAGGATTGGACGAAGACTCATCAACAACCTGCATTAGGCAGATGATACAACCTTGATTGCTGAAACTGAAGGACCTGAAACATTTGCTTCAGAAGGTCAAGGACTGTAGTCCTTGATTTGGATTGAAGCTCAAAATCAAGAAAACAAAGATTCTTAACACATGGCCAATTTGTTGTACCATGATAGGTGGAGAAGAGATTGAGATTGTTAATAATTACATCTTGATTGGCTCCACAATCAACACTCTTGGAACCAGCATTCAGGAAATCAAATATCAGTCCATCTTGTAGATTACATTTTTTTTAACTGACCCTTTACTTTAACAAACATGATGTTCTTTTCCAGGGACTTATTTCTCATGATCACATGTCTAAGTTATATGAGGTGAAGTATTAGCTTCCTTGATTCTAAGGACAATTCTGGTTGTACTCCTTCCAAAATAGATTATCCTCAAGATGTATTTTTCTTCTCTAATTTTATTTGCTTGCCTTCAGCTGGGTACCAGTATTAGACCATGTTTATCTTCTGTAATATTTCACACCTTATTTGGTTTGATGAAAATTTTAATGATATTATAGTTATTCACATTTTGCCATAGGCTAATATCTATTTTTTAAATTTTGTTTAGCAAAGCAACTTAAGAAAAAAAAAGTTTTTTCTTAATAGTAATGCTAATAACGCCTTTCATATAAATTTTCTGTTCTTACTGTATGTATGAGAATTCTTTCAGTATACTGAGTCCTTTATTTTGTTAGTGTGTTTATTTTGGGAGCTCTGATGGTAGAGCTGTGCTAGTGGCAGGGAGCTTTGCTGACATACCAAAGGTATGGCGTTCAAATCTACCTGTTGCTCCTGGGAGAAAGATTGGTGGTATATTCCTGCGTGATTTACTGCCTCTGGAATCCCACTAGATGGGCCTGTTCCAACTTGGTGGTACACAACATGTATGTTTATTCAGCAGAAAATATAGATAGGCTCAGTCGGCTTTGTTTTAAAGCATTCATTTCACTGTTTGGAATGCCAGATTTGGGGTGATAGGAACTATGTCTATGTTATTCTGTTTTTTTTTTGTTGTTTATTTTTTTTTTATTCTGTCCCTTCTAGAGATTTTTATTATTGCATCTGTTATTATCACTTGTTGTTGTTGTTTTTGTTTAATACCGTCGAGTTGTAGACGACTCATAGCGACCCTATGAATGAACAGCCTGAGCACTGTTCGTACATAGAGTTTCTGAAGGCAAGCCATTTTGGAAGTGGATGCTGCTCCTGCTTCCAGGCTTGATTTAGTCGGGAAGCTCCAGCCAACACTGTCCACCATGGGTGCCCATTACCACGATTGGCACATCACTGTCACAGGCTTCAGCATCACAGCAACCATGAGTTACCTCTGTACAGCAACGCACACACCAGTGCTATATCACCTAGAAGAATGCTTGACAGGAAGACAATTTGAACCTGTCCCGAGCGCCGCACGCCCGAGGGCCCTTTGGGCTTAAGGCTGCCTCCTGGTTCAAACCCTAGGCCCAGGCTGGCTAGCCTCACTCCAGGGACAGAGCAAACCTGCACGTCAAACACATTCCCGGAAAAGCAGTCCACTCCAAAGCTTGCCACAATTCCTGCACTCCCACCACCACGCTCCTACCTTCTGGCAAGGAGACCTTCTCAAGAGCCTGAGAGGAGCCAGCCAAACCAGAAACAACATGGCCGCTTCTTTCCCAGATGCCTTGGGCGTAAGGACGCCTCTTGGTTCAAACCCTAGGCCCAGGCTGGCTAGCCTCACTCCAGGGACAGAGCAAACCTGCACTTAGTCAACTTTAATTTATCTATAACCACCCTTTATTTTATGCTTTCTTCATGCATTTCCATTCTTTGTAAAATGAATCAATATCAATGGAAACTTAGAGACAAGCTTTTTAAACATACAAAGCAGGTACTTACATTGCTGCTGTTTTTACCAGGATTCTTAAGTGTCTTTATTTATGAAAGCAAAACCAAACAGACATAACAATCACACAAAAGAAAAAAAAGTATATAGAAGAAAGCGTCTCAAATTTAAAAACTGACAAATAAATAAATACTGTGCCTTCAGAAAATGTTAAGTAAGGAGGGAGAGAAGGCAGCTTAAAAATTGCATGTAATATTTTACCATAAATGAAGCTATGTCTATGATGGATAAAATATGTATGTACAGAAAACAAACTAGATTTGGGAAAACCTTTAACTGTGATTATCTCCTTAATCATGAAGTTAATTGATAATATTAATTTTTATCTTATCTTTCCTAGAATTTCTGACTTTATTTAATAATTAAATAGTCTTGACCTAACACATGTTGAGAAATCTGGAGTGAACTATGTCTATATAAGATACACTAATTGTAGAGATAGTGGGACCGTAAGAACATGTGCTCTAGCACATTCATTTTTTATGCCCTCACTATTTCTTCATGTATAGACTGAATATGGAGCTCTGGTGGCCTAGTGGCAAGAAGTTGCGCTGCAATCTCAAAGGCTCCTGGTTTGAGGCCAACCAATTGCTCTGCAGGAGAAGGATGGGCAGTCTCCTCCAGGGTGATTAAGAGCCTCTGAAAACCCTCTGGAGGGTCAGCTATGGGTTGCTTCTGACTCTGGTACACAACAACAACAACAACAACATGTTGTTGTTGTTCTTATATGCCTTTGAGTCGCTTGCGACTCATAGCGACCCCATGTACAGCCCTAAACTCTGCTCTGTCCTGTGCCAATCGCACTGTCTCTGACACTCCCATCCTGATTACCCCAGTCACTGAATTAATCCACCTCAGAGAGGGCCTTCCCCTCCTGCGCCGTCCCTCCACCCTCCCAAGGATGATGTCCTTCTCCAAGGACCGGTCTCTACTCACAACATAACCAAAGTATGTTAGACAGAGCCTCAGAATCCTTGCCTCCAAGGAGCCACCCGGTTTAACCCTTTCCAGGACGAATCTATTTGTTTTCCTAGCAGTCCAT
>NW_006399762.1:6070309-6079276 GCF_000299155.1 Elephantulus edwardii
AGGATGAATCTCTTTGTTTTCCTAGCAGTCCATGGTATTCTCAATACTCTTCTCCAGCACCACAGCTCAAAGGCATCAATTCTCCTATCTTTCTTGGTCGTTGTCCAACTCTCTGATGCATAACAAGTGATTGTGAAGACCATGGCCTTTATCAAACACACCTTACTAGAGATGACTTATTTAGGGAAAGCTTTTTTTCAGATTCAAAGTGTTTAATAACTATGATATGAAAAATTAACCTATAAGGTAAATAAAAATGTTGATTTTACTTTATTTTGATGAAAAAATACCGATGATTTGCTCTATTGGCATTTTCTTTATTTCTCATAGGCAATACTTTAAATAAATACTCAAAGAGATAATAATAAGAATTTAGTAGTATAGTACCATCAGGCATAGTTAATTTTTATTTTAAAATGAGAAAAATTAATAGCTGTTGCCTCTGAATTTTGTCTTCTAATTCTGCTTCATTGTAAATGTTCAGATCATCTTGACCATAAAGAAGACTATGACTGTCCCCAGTGTGAGTCAAGCTTTACCTGTGAGGAAATTCTTGCTGAGCATCTTCAGGCATTGCATCAGAAGCCCACAGAGGAGAAAGAATTTAAGTGCAAGAACTGTGGAAAGACATTCCCAGTGAAGCAAGCTTTGCAGAGACAGTACGTGCATTAATGAATATCTTTAAGATTATAATGTAGTACATAATGGCATTTTGTTCAGTTTACAGTTTCTAACTTATGTATATGTGTGCATGAGAGTGAAAGCAAGAGATTAAGGTTCTGCTTTATAATTGCCATTAACTGATCTTTCCTTAGTATGGTGCACTCAGTTTTATGAACTACTCTTAAGAAAAAATTAAACATTATTTATGCTAATTGATATTTGTGCATGTAATAACTTTTCCTTAAACAGCAAGTTCATTGGTTTCCTTATGTGAATTTTGGATTTGCATAATTTGGCTTGTGCATTAAAATGAAAATTGGTTTCAGTGGTCTGCATTGGATATTCCCTCTGGAATCAGAAAAAGAAAGTGTTTATGAAATAGATTAATTCACAGTGTACAGAACAAATGAAAATTTTGAGAATCATTATTTTCTAGCAATTTGGAGGATAATTTGAAAATGGATAAATACAAGGAAATTACAGCTGAATAAATAACTTAGTTTTCTCATACATTACTGTGCACATTTCATTATTTTTGTTACCCTGTCTGCTGAGGTGACTTTGACTCGTAGTATAAAACTGCTCATGGAATTTCAAAGCTTGTAATCCTCATAAAAGCAGACTGCCTTATCTTTTGATTGTGGAGTAGCTGGTGATTAGTGACCTCTGTTAGCAATTAAATGCTTAAGCACTATGCTACCAGAGCTCTTTAATAGTTTGTAAAATTATCCCTTTACTTAAGTATCTTAGGATCATTATTAGAAGTAAAAAATTAGGTAAAATTGTTTCTAAATTATATTTTTAACAGAATGTTAGTATAATCACCTTGCATAAGTGACTTTTAACATAGGGTAAAAATTAATGTTATTTTTATTGCCTAATTAAAGCAAAACTCTTAAATATGCTACATTTTATATTAAGATTTACTCATTGCCATTGGAGGAAGACTCATCACCAGCCTGCATTATGCAGATGACACAATCTTGCTTGTTGAAAGTGAAGACGACTTGAAATAATTGCAAAGGATCAAAGACTACAGCCTTTAATATAAATTGCATCTCACCACCAAGAAGACAAAAATCCTATGAAAAGAGGGAATAAATAATGACTACTGCATTAGAAGAGATGAAGGAAAGAATTGTTTAAAAGGAATATATGATTAGGTATTATTTGTATGAGAGTACAAATATCTGTATTTCTGAATAAGAGGTGCATGGCAAAGTGTACTGGGGGAGTGATGGGTAGAGGGAGGAAACTATACAATCATGAATAATTTTCTTTAAGTGAAATGGGAAGAGTAGGGAGGAAAATGTTCAACAATGAATGAATGAATGAAAATCCAACTTTTCTGTAAACTTCCATTAAAATTACAGTTAAAAAGAAAAAAAAAGAAGACAAAAATCCTCCCCAAAGAACCAAGAGGCAACTTCATGACAGATGGAGAAAAAGTTGAAATTGTCAATGAGTTCATCTTACTTGGATCCACAATCAACATTTTGTTACCAGCAGTCAGGAAATCAGAAGACAGTTTTCACTTGGCAAATTTGCTATTAGAGATTTCTCCAAATTATTGAGGAGCAGTGATCTCATTGAAGGTGCACCTGATTCAAGCTTTGGTCTTTTCAATCACTTGCTCTTTATCTAAGATCTGAACAATGAATGAGCATGACCCAAAAATTCATACCTTTGAGTTGTGGTATTGGAGAAGATCACTGAATATATCCCATGGACTGCCAGAAATATGGAAATGTCTTTAAGAAAATACAGCCAGAGTGCTCTTCAGAGCAAGGATAGTGAAACATTGTTTTATATATTTTGAGTATGTTTGGCAAAGGCTATTCCATGGAAAGGGATATGCTTAGAAAGGTAGAGCATCAGTGAAAAAGAGGAAGATCTTCAATGACATTTATTGGCACAGTGACTGCAGCAAAGGGTTTAAATGTTTTGGAGATGATGAGGATGGCAAAGGGTAGGCCAGAGTTCAGTTCTGTTGTTCATTGGGTGGCAGTGAGTCATACTTTATTTGATGGTAACTAACAACAACAACATTGCCATGAGGGAACTCTGGTGGCCTAGTGATACAACACTGTGCTGCTGCAATCCCAAAGGCACACGGTTAAGATCTACCAGCCGCTCTACAGGAGAAGGATGGACAGTCTCCTTCCATGTAATTCACTGTGTCTGAAAACCCACTTCAGAATGAACTATGAATCAGTTCCAACTTGATGGTAACCCACAACAACAACATTGCCATTAGTCAGAACCAACTCTTACCTAACTTTCCAGTGGCTTTCAGAGGCTGTAAACTGCAAGAGCAGAGACTGCCCATCTTTCTTCTGCAGGCCCTGTGACGGATCCAGACAGTTAGAGAAGCACTGCCTTTGGCTTCGTAACACAGCTCTCTATGGACTATACCACCAGAATTTCTTCATATTAAGACTGTTTCTGTATATTTTGTTCATTGGATTTTGCTGATAAGATTTTAGATGCAAACTTTTTGCTCAATATTTTAAAAATGCTTTTAAAAAATGAAAGCTTTTATATAACATATTTGGAGATTCCATTGCAGGTGATTATGAAAAAAACCAAAAAACAAAGAGTTTATACTTGAATTCTTGTTTCTTTTTATTTCATTTAGTATGATATATTCGACACAAAAAGTATTGTACCTTAACTAGATGCTGTAATTTAATAAGTTACTATTAAAATATTTAAAAAGACAAAGGCATACAGAAAAGAAGGGTGGCAAGCATGATTTAATTTAAATTGATATAATGATACATTGGTATGTTTTTGCATGAGACTTCCAGTTTTGGTTTTGTTTTTTTTTTTTTCCTTTTCTTTTTGTATTTCCCTTCAGTGTTCTTCAGTGCACAATGAAAAGAGGTCTGAAGGATTCTTCACGAAGTTTTCAGTGCTCTGTTTGCAATTCCTCCTTCAGTTCAGCATCGAGGTTTTGTGTCTGAGTGTTAGATTGATATTTTATAGTTTGAGATCATTTTTTATGCATGCATGTTTTCATGCTTCTTAGTGATTCCATATTTTCTTTTCTTTCTTTTTTTTTTTTTTTTTGGCTGCAGCATTTAAATGCTTTCTTCTCTCTACCTGCATAGGTAATGCATGACATGACCCTGAACTCTTATTAGGGAGCATGCATTACAAAACCTACGGTGATGGTGAAAATCTGTAGCTATGTCTTCACTTTTTCTCTTTTCCTTCTCCCTGACTGTCTTATAGCTTTGAGCAGCACCGAGAGACCTGTCGTGGGGATGCTCGATTTGTCTGCAAGGTTGACAGCTGTGGAAAGAGACTGAAGAGTAAGGATGCCCTAAAGAGACATCAGGAGAATGTCCACACTGGTGAGGAATCATTGGAAGACTGCTTTTAAAGGAGTTTCTTTTCCCCAGAGTGCAGCAATCTGTTTTTAGTTCTCACTCTTAAGGAGTTTGCTTTTCTATCATATTTCACACAGATGTGGTATTTTGGCAGTGGATTTTGTTTCTTTCATTGTACACTTTCTTTTTCAAATTGATTTCAGCACCGTTTGTCACTTTCCCCACCTCTAACTTAATCCTAAAGTGCCCTGGTGGTATAGTATGTTATTTGTTGAGCAGCTAACAAAGAAAGGTTGCCAATTCATGTCTATTGTCTGTTCTTTGGGAGAAAGATAGACAGTCTACTTTTGTAAAAGTATACATCCTCAAAGGAGAGGTGCCATGAATTATAACTGACTTAATGGCAGTGAGTATGGTTTGACTTTTTTTTTTTTTTGGTTAACTTCATCCTAACTAAGGGAGCTCTGGTACAGCGAGCCAGGGTATGTGGTTCGAACGCACCAACTGCTCTGCAGGAGAAAGATTGGCAATCTTCTCCACTGTGTTTACAGCCTCTGCGAACCTGCAGGGTCAGCTATGACTCATTCCAACTAGATGGCAGATAAAAAAATAATAGCTACAATCCTTACTAAACATGAGCTGGAGACTGGTTGTACGTGGCTGTCAAATACACAAGTAATTATTTAGAGAAATATTTCATATTTCAGCTTATGAAATTTCTGTTACATAAATTGTTAGAGAATTGCCTATTCTAGGTACATTTTAAACTGGTCATGCCATTCTGTTCAATATTTTTATTTTAAAGTTATTTTTAGTACTTTAATTTCTCTTATTTTGCAGAAAATTACTGGTCATATTTTTGTTGTAGTTTAATTATGTTTTAATTAAAAATGTAAGTGCCATTCAGTTTCCTTCTAATGACTAACTAAGCAATAGACAAAAATGAAAGTTTGCTGTTAATTATATTGTATTTGCTGATCTCAAAACCAAGCATTGAGCTAGACATTGAGGTCAAAACTCAAGCATTGAATCTATACCTGTAGAGTTGAGTCTGACTCACGATGACCCACCACTGGATTCCCAGTGCTGTAAATCTTGGAGCTTCTGTCAGCCTTTGGCTTAACAGTGAAAAAGGTAGCCTACTTTACCACCAAGGCTCTTTAGTGCATGATAGGCACACAGAAAAAGTATTTTAATTTATATCATTATCGTTGTGTACCACAGAGTCAGAACCATGTCTTAGCTGAGCTTTCAGTGGGTTTTCAACGTCAGTTAATCACACTGGAGGTGATTACCCATCCTCCCTTGGAGCCGCTAGTGGCCTCAAACCATGTGCCTTTGGTATTGCAGTGTAACTTCTTGCCACTAGGCCACCAGAGATCCGTTCATTAGAGATTGAATATATTGCTTTGAGTTGAATAGATGAGTTGCTGCTTTGTGTTGTATTTTCTGAGTTAACTTTTTTATGTCTTCATTGTCTTTTCACTGAAGGGGACCAAGGTTTATGAAACTCTTCCTACTCTTCTGTGCATTTCCCTTTCTCTTGTATGTACTTCTGCCCTCCTTTGCTTCTGAGACAGTCAGGAAACACTGAGGAAATGTTGTTAGTTGCTGCTGAGTTCATGCCAACTCAAGGTGACCTTTATGTGTCTAGAGTAGGATTGCCCCATAAGATTTTCAAGGCTGTGACCCTTCAGAAGAATTAATTGTCTTCCAACTTGCTTCTGGGTGAGTTCAGCTACCTGCCTTTCAGCTAGTAGTCAGGTGCTTAACACTTCGCGCTACCCAAGGACTTGAGTGGAAATGCATCTGTCTAGATAAAGACAAGTTAATTTATTTTGTCCTTTCTAGTCATCCTTACATTCAGTAGAAATGAATCTATATCTATCCAACCTCTGTATCCTTATTGTTGATGTTCTAAAACGTATGTGCTTTACACTTAAAGTGGCAGGGGTTATTATGTGGGTAGGATTCTGACTCCAAATTTGTATCATATTTGGTTTGCACATTAAATTCTAGGTATACACATGAGCCCTCTAGGACTTACTACCTTGCCATACAAAGCTGCAAAGTGGTTCCCATCCAGGACTAAACAATAGTCTGGTTTCTTCTGTTTCCTTTTAAAGACTTAGAGGGAGAGGATATTTTTATGACTCCATCCTATTTGAGTCTTCCTTTCTACGTGAAAAGCTATCATTATTTTCTTAACATTGTTCCCTTCATATGTATGTTGTTGTTGTATATGTACATATATGTATCTAAAGCAGTTGTGGTCAAAAGTCTGTTCTTAATATTCTCTGCCTTTGTCTGTAATGCTCTGTAACACATCTTTTATATTTGTTTTAAACTTTGCTCAACTAATTTAAAAACCATATGTATATGGTAATTCTGGAAACTTTGTGTGTTATTGTTATTGGCCATGTGGTCTTCAGGCTGTGCTAAAGTATAATTTTTTGAGGCTTCTCTTGTCATTGGCTTTTGATTTAATATTACTAGTTTTAGAAATTCATAATTACTTTATAAGAAATAGTTTATAAAAGGACAGTTTTATTTCCATTGTGTTGTTGTGGATCATATAAATTGTGAAATTTGACCATAGGTTAGCCACAGCGTACTCTGTATGCCTTTTGCTATACCTTGTACACAATTGTTCTCTTTCCTTCATTGTGCTGTCTCATATCTACCTCCTCTTTTGTTGCCCTTTGGCTTCTTTCTTTCCTTTACTTTTGTTTTTTCCTCTCTCTTTCCCCTTATTTTCACATGATTCATTGTTACTTTTCATGTAGTGTTTGAGGTTAAATATGAAGAATAAGTTATATTGTAAGTTATTTGCTTTTTCTTCCTAACAAGTTGTCATTCTGTCATAAAAATATACTACTTCTAAAACGAAATAGTATCTTTACCCACATTTTAAAGTCATTCTTTAATTCAAAACCATTTTTTTTAAATTGCATTATTTGAAGAGCTGGGACTACAAAAAGAACAACATATATAGAGTCCATTCCCTCTAGTAGCTTCCATTTTAATGATCATACAGAGCAGAAATCAACAATAGATGTATGTGATGACGTTATGCAAGGGGAGGATAAGAAATGATAAGGCTTTGAACAGAAATAAAGCAGTGTAAAGGAACTTTCTTAGCTTTTGTGTGTTCTGGAGCACTACAACATCTATTGCATCTGTGAAGTCTTTTGCTAACAATATTTTACAATTTATTAAATAAAGCATATGTCTACAAAGGAACCAATGTAAAACACAAAGATCTTCTAAAAGAAGAATTGCATGGTGGCTGCAACATTGTTCCAAATAACAATTATGAGGAGGATTCAGATTTGAGGAGAGTTTTCATTCTCCACTAACAGGGTCATCTTGAGTTGGAGTTACTTAATGACATTTAACAGCATAGGTTTCAGTAATAGATAAATTGTAATATAGTAAAATACCTACTTTTAAAATTCATGCATTATTTACTACAATCTGGCAATACATCTGCAGGGTACTATAATTTTATAGTAGTGATGAGTCAAGTCCAATTTTATAACATCTGTGATTATAATTGGATATGAAATCTATCTATATTCTGTGTTCAGTTACCCAGACTTATAATTAAAAGAAATGTTAAATTAAAGGTTACTGAAGTTCATACAATTCCTTAGATGAAGAACAAGAAAAGGGTGTTTTTTAAGGGGTATAATCATGTACATGGTGGACAGTTGTTTGGTGTAACTTCTCGATTAAAACAAGCTTGGAAGCAGGAGTGGCATCCACTACCGAAATGACTTGCCTCTGGAAATTCTATGAACATGGAGAAACAACCAAAGTTATACAAGTGTTCAGGTCTTTCATTCATAGGGTTGCTATGAGTCATCTTCAACTCGACAGCACTTAACAACGATAGCAATGATCAGAAAAGACCTCTCCAATGAGGCAGTAGAGCAGAATCCTTACCAAAATTAAGGCTGTTGTATACAGACCTCTGAGAAAACGATATTGAATGTTGGGACTATCAATAGCATAAATGCTTAAGGAAATCAGTGTTTTCACTTTTGCCTATAGATACCTTTACCAGAGAAAGGCATGAGTATTCAAACAATAAGACTAATATTTTTTTTAATTTTTAAATTTTTTTTGCGGCTTCTACAATCAGCTGCTCCATGGCAAAAGGATGAGCGGTTTCCTCCTGTGTGATTTACTTTAGATTTTCTGACTTCAGCTCATTGCATATTTCATTATAATTCCTTTCTTTGTCATCCAAGCTGCCCTTTGAAATTTTCTGTACAGTTCCATAATTTCTTGATTTCTTCCTATTGTTTGACTTCTCAGCGCTCTAATGCAATATTCAGAGTATTCAGAGTCTCATTTGACATCCTTTTTGGACTTTTATTCCTCTTCTGCCTTTGTACTGATCTTTTGCATTCTTCATGGACTGATTATATATTTTTTTTTTAGATTTTAATGAAAGTTTATAAATAATTTGGATTTCTAGCCGTTCATTGTTGCATATTTTCCTCTCTGTCCTCCCTTCCCCCCAGTTCACTTTTTTCTTTGGAAAATAAGTTCTTTCATTGTTATACAATCCCCCTTCCCTCCTCAGGCCACTTTAGCATACAGTTCTTATTCTGGACTCTTGTCATTCCAATAATACCTAATCATATGTTCCTTTTACACAGCTCTTTCCTTCGTCTGTTTCAATGTACATTATTTATCCCCTCATTTCTTCGTTTCCTCAACCCCCTTATCAGTCCTGTACTACAACAGTGGCATTATGTAGAATTTGTCTTTTTGTGACTGAGATATTTCACTCAGCATAATTTCCTCCATGGTCATCCATTTTGTATAATATTTCATGAATTATATTTCAGTGCTGACTGTGGAACAGACCTCCAACTACTCATATGCAAATTCAAGCTAAAGCTGAGGAAAATTAACCAAATCCGAGGCAACCAAAATATGACCTTGAGTCTATCCC
>NW_006399762.1:6081232-6095820 GCF_000299155.1 Elephantulus edwardii
ATTGGGATGGGAGTGTCAGAGACAGTGCGATTGGCACAGGACAGAGCGGAGTTTAGGGCTGTTGTACATAGGGTTGCTATGAGTCGCAGGCGACTCCACAGCACATAACAACAACAATAACAACATATTTCAGTGCTGCATAATATCCCATTGTATACTATACCACAGCTTCCCTATCCATTCGTTTGTTGATGGGCACTTGGGCTGTTTTCAAATCTTTGCTATTGTAAACAAAGCAGCAGTAAACATGGATGTGCATATACCTGCTTGGGTAGCAGTTACAGTTTCTTTAGGATGAAAGGCACCCAAGCGTTGAGGACTCTCCTTCATAGGGTCGCTATGAGTCGCCTGCGACTCGACGGCACTTAACAACAACAACGTAGTCCCAGTAATGGAATTTCTGGGTCAAATGGTATTTCTGCTTCCAACTTTTTCAGAAGACACCATACTGCCTTCCATAATGGTTACACCATTTTACGCTCCCACCAACAGTGAATAAGGGTTCCAGTCTCTCCACAACCTCGCTAACATTTGTTATTTGCTGCTCTGTTAAATTTTGCTATTCTTACTGGAATGAGATATCTCATAGTTGTTTTGATTCGCATCTTTCTTAGAGCTAAGGATTTTGAACATTTCTTCATGTGTTTGTTCGCCATCTGAATGTCTTCTTCAGTGAAGTGTCTGTTTATATCCTGTGCTCATTTTTCAGTTGGCTTATTTACCTTGTGTGGTATTCAAATATTCTGTAAGTTCTAGACATAATTCCCTTAACAAACATGTCATTACCAAATACTTTTTCCCCAGTCTGTGGCTTCCCTTTTTACCTTGTTGTAGAAGTTTTTGGATGTGCATAGAGATTTGATTCTTTGGAGGTTCCATTAATCTATTTTATCCTCTCCTGGTTGTAAATTTTTCAGAATGCTTGGAAGACTATTCAAGTTGTGGATTAGTGCTTCTAGGGTTCTTCCAAACTTTTCTCAAATAAAATATGTAGTCCTCGGGTTTACTCATAAGTCCTAGATCCACTTTGAGTTGATTTATGTGTATGTTGTGAGGCGTATGGTTTTGTAATCTAACACCGTTTGTTATAAAGGCTGTGGTTTCCCCATTTAACGGATTTCATCGCCTTGTCAAAAATCAGTTGACCATACGTAGATGGGCTGATTTCTGGGTTCTCAATTCTATTCCTTTTTTCTATGTGTCTGTCATTATAGCAGTACCATATTATCTTGACCACCACGACAGTGTAGTAGGATTTGAGATGAGGGAGTGAGATGCCCCCTACCTTGTTTCTCTTTTTAAGGAGTGTTTTGTTTATTTGGGGCCTCTTTCCCTTCCAAATGAACTTGGAGATTGCCTTTTCCATCTCGTTGAAGAATGGAATTGGTATTTGTGTTGGAATTGCATTGAATGTGTAGATTGCCTTTGGTAGAATTGTCATTTCCACAATATTGAATCTTCCTATCCATGGGTAAGGGATATTTTTCCTTTTCTCCAGGTCTCTTTTTGTTTCTTTTAGTAATGTTTTGTAATATTCTTTGGATAAGTCTTTTGTACTTTTAGTTAGATTTACTCCCAAGTATTTGATCTTGTGATTAGCTATTGTGACGGTTATTGTTTTTCTTAGCTCCAGTTCTCTATTCTCTTTGCCACTGTAGAGAAATCTAATTGATTTGTGTATGTTGATCTTGTATCCTGCCACATTGCTGAATTGATCTACTATGTCCAGCAGTTTTCTTGCTGAGTCTTTAGGATTTTCTAAGTATACTATCATATCATCTGCATATAGAGATAATTTTAACCTCCTCTTTGCCAATTTGGATGCCTCTGATTTCCTTCTCTTGTCTTATTGCTATCACTAAGACTTCCAATACAGTAATGAATAAGAGAAGTGAGTGTGGGCATCCTTGCCTAGTTCCTGTTTTTAAAGTGAATGCCTTTAATCTCTCTCCTTTGAGAACAATGTTGACTCTCAGGTTTGCACATAAACTTTTTACTATGTTGAGAAAAGTTCCCTTTAATCCCATTTTCTTGAGTATTTTAATGAGGAAAGGGTATTAGATTTTGTCAAAGGCCTTTTCTACATCACTTGATAGGATCATGTGGTTTTTGTTCTTTATTAATGTGATGAATTACATTGATTAGTTTTCTTATGTTTAACCATCCTTGCATACTTGTAATGAATCCTACTTGGTCGTGGTGTATTATTTTTTTTAATGTATGGACAGTATTCTTGATATCCTCTCATAGCTCATTTGGTCTTCTCTCATTGGTGTTCAAGGCCTCAAGCATGTATCTGACATGGTTTTGAAATTTGGGTGGGATCCTGTGGATTTGATTTTATTTTCTTCAAATACAGCTTGAACTTGCATTTGAGTAGTTGGTGGTCTGTTCCACAATCAGCATCTGGCCTTGTTTTCACAGCTGATATTGAGCTACTCCAGCCTCTTTCCACAGATCTAATCTGTTTGAGCTCCATGCATACCGTCAGGTGAAATCCATATATATAGCCTGTGTTTGTGTTTCTTATAAAAGGTATTTGCAATGAATAAATCATTGAATATGCAGAATTCTGTCATTCTGTCTTCAGCCTCATTTCTGTCACAAAGTCCATGTTTTCCAGCTACTTATCCTTCTTCCCTGTTCCCACCTTTTGCATTCTAGTCACCCATTATTATCAAAGCACCTTGATTGCATGTTCGATTGATTTCTCACTGCAAAAGTTGGTAGAAATCTTCTGTTTCCTCCTCTTTGGCTCTAGTTGTCTTTGCATATATTTGAATGCTTGTATGTGTGTGTATATTATCCTGTCACTCACTACATTATATTTCATGATGGATCTAGAAATGACTTTTTAAATTATGAAACCAACTCCATTTTTTCTCACCTTTTCATCCCCGGCATAGTAGATCATGATCATCTCATTCAAAATGCCCTATGCCAAGCCATCTCACTTCGCCAATACCTAGTATGTCAATATTTATGCCTTCCATTTCTTTCTTAACAACGTCCAATTTTCCTACATTTATGCTTCTCACATTCCACATTCCCATCACTAGTGTCTGCTTACAGCTGTTCCTCCTTTGTACTTCCATATCTGAGATCTCATCCCTAATTGCTATGCTTGGTAGTCTAAGTATGCTCTATTGTACATAGGGTTTTTGAAGGTCTGTTATTTCGAAAGTGGCTGGCCAATCCTTCTCCTAGTCTGTCTTAATTTTTTTTTTAACCAATAGTATATGACAAGCATTTTACAGAAAGGAGCAGATGAAAGAACATTTAACCAATTAGAGAATGACTGATAAATTTAGTGTTGCTACCCACCCTTGCCAGTGTGTCTTGACCCACCCCTTTCCCTACTCCACCAGCATCCCTTTCTACTTTTGCCTACACCATTCAGTGCCTCTCTCCCCTCAATCAGACCTTGATATGATGGCTTAAGTCTCAAGCTGTCAGTGTTTCTGTGATTACAAACACCTCATACTGCTTCTAGTCTCTCATGATGCAGCTTGTATCCCTTGAATTTAAGAGTCGGTAAGTACAGCTATCAGGTACAAATATCAGAGAAGGCTTCCTATCTCAGACAGTTCTGAGAAAAAGTCCTTTGCCTTGAATTTCTACTCCAGGACTGACATTGTGCCAAGAAATCTGGAGGACAGCCCCCTGGCCAACTGACTTGAAGAGATCAATATTTGTTCCCATTACAAAGAAAGGTGACCCGATATAGTATGGAAATTATCGAACAATATTATTATTTTTACATACAAGGAAGATTCTGCTGAAAATTATCCAAAACCGACTGGAATAACAGGTCAACAGAGAACTTCCAGGTGTGCAGGCTGGGTTTAGAAGAGGCTGTGGAACTAGGGATATTATAACTACTGTTGGATGGATCTTGGCAGAAAGAGGTACCCAAGGAATGTCTTATCTGTGTTTCATTGAAAATGCAAAGGCTTTTGGCTGTGTGGATCACAACAAACTGTGACTGACTCTGAGGAGAATGGGAATCCCAGAACATTTGATTGTGCTTATGCAAACCTATACTTGAACCAAGGGGTAGTTGTCAGAACAGAGGAAGGAGACACTACATGGTTCGGAATCGGGAAGGGTGTCTTCCAGGAATGTATTCTTTCTCCATACCTTTTCAATCTGTATGCAGAACAGATCTTTTGGGATGCTGGCCTGTACAAGGAGGAATGTGTCATCAGAATTGGAGGAAGATTCAACAACCTGCATCGTACAGATGACACAACCCTGCTTGCTGAAACTGAGGAGGACCTGAAGCACTTGCTGTAGAAGGTCAAGGACTGTAGTCTTTAATATGGTTTGAAGCTGAACATCAAGAAAACAGATTCTCACCACAGGGCCAATTATTAGTATCATTATGGATTGTGAGGAGATTGAGATTTTTAACAGTTTTAGTTTGTTTGGCTCCTTAATCAATGTTCTTGGTACCAGCAGCCAGGAAATCAAGAGATAAATTGCATAGGGAAAGTCATCTGTCAGGGACCTCTCCGGAATACTTAAGAGCAATGACATCATGCTGGAAACTAAGTTGTACCTGATCCAGGCCATAGTCTTCACAGTTGTGTGTTACGTGTTGGAGAGCTGACCAATGACTAGAAAAACAATTGATGCCTGTGGTGCTGGAAAGGAGTGTTAAATATACCATGGACTGCTAGAAGAACAAACAGATTTGACCTGACGATGATGAAACCAGGCTGCTCCTTGTAGCAAGGATTCTGAAGCTTTATCTGATGTACTTTGGGCTTGTTGTAAGGAGGGACCAATCCTAAGAGAGGGACATCATGCTTGGGAGGGTGGAGGGACAGCAAAGACTCTTTTTGTTAATTAATTAATTTATTTATTTTTCATTTCAATGAACATCTACAGAGATTGTGGAATTCATTCATTGTTGCACTTTTCTCCCTACCCACTCACCCTCACCTCCACCCCCAGTTCGCTCCTCTCCTTGAAAAGCAAAAGAAAAACTCCTTCATTGGTACACTATCCCCCCACCCCCACCCCGCACATCCCCACTCCCACCCCAAGTATACTCCACTCTGCAACCCTCATTCCAGACTCTTATGATAATCTTAATGCCCTAAAATATATTACTTTTAAACTATTCTCTCCCTCATCGGCTTCAATGCAGTAAACCTAATTTATCCAGTTTTAACAAAGACTCTTGATGAAATGGATCGATTCCGTAACTGAGGTAATGGGAGCAGGTGTGTCAGAGACAGTGAGGTTGGCACAGGATAGAGCAGGGTTTACGGCTCTTGTACATAGGGTCTGTATGAGTCTCAAGCAAGTTGATGGCACATAACAACAACAATTCTAAAAAGGGCTGGAATCTTCCTCTAGGATGAAGATAAAAGAAGCCTGGAGGGAGAGTGAAGAAAGAGAGAAGGACAAATAATGGGAATGGGAGTTTGGAGTCATTTGTTGTTGTTAGGTGCCATCAAGTTGATAAAATTCATAGAGACCCTATGAACGAAAGATCTGAGCCCTGTTCTATCCTGTCTTATCCTCATAGTTCCTGACACACAAGAACCTGTTCCTGCAGTTACCACATCATTCCACCTGGTTGAGGGTCTTCCTCTCCTTCACCGACCCTCCACCCTTCCCAGCATCATGTCTTTCTCCAAGCAGTAGCACTTCCTAGCAAGAAGTCCAAAATATGTGCAGCAAAGCCTCATCATTCTTGCCTCCAAAAAGCACTCCAGCTGCACCCTCTCCAAGACATGTCTTTTTGTTTCTTGGCCATTCATGGGATGTTCAGTGCTCTTCTCCAACACCTTAGCTCAAAGGTATCCTTATTCCTTGTCCACCTTTCGGATATATAGCATGTTATGGGAAAGACTGTATGCACCTTAGTCCTCAAACTGACATCATTACCCCTCAATTATTTGGAACAGTTCCTAACTGCAGATATTCCCAGTTCAGTGTGTCTTCATATTTCCTAACTCCTGGTACCAAGGGTGTTAATTATGGATCCAAGCAAGATGAAGCTGTTGACAGTTTCAGTCTGCTATCCATCATGACACTGCCTATTGGTCCAGTGGTAAGAATCTGTTTTTTTTTACGTTGAGATGCAATTGATATCAAAGGCTGCATTCCTTGATCTTCTACAACAAATGCTTCAAATCCTCCTCACTTTTAGCAAGCAAAGTTGTATCATCTGCATAATTTAGGTTATTAGTAAGTTTCCTTCCAATCCTGATGCCACACTCATCTTTGTAGAGTCCATCTTTTCAGATAATTTGCTCAACATATAGATTGAATAGGTATGGAAAGAGAATACAACTCTGGCAACACTCCCTTCTCCCTTCCTATTTCAAATCATGTAGTGTTCTCCTGTTTTGTTCATAAAACAGCCTCCTGGTCCAGTATAGTTTCTTCATGAGCACAATTAAGTGCTCGGGGATGCCCATTCTTCTCAATGTCAGCCACGCAGTCAAAAGTCTTTGCATAGTCAGTAAAGCACAAATAGACTTCTTTTATTCCTTACTTTCAGCCAGGATCCATCTGACATGAGAAGTGATCTCCCTTGTGCCACAGTTTCTTCTAAATCCTGTTTGAACTTCTGGTAGTTCCCAATCTATGTACTGTTCTAGCCATTTTTAATGAACTTCAGTAATATTTTTCTGGAGTCACTAGTGCCTTTGAAATTCAGAATTATTGGTTAACATCTGAGCTCTTACCCATCATCGCACCACAGTTCAGCTAGTGTTATTTCCCAGTACTAGATATTAGGATGTGTCTGATCTGGCCCATGATCTGTGCAGTTACTTGCTCTGTATCACTCTGAGAGCTGGGCAGTGACTAAGGTTGACAGAATAAGGATTGTTGCTGTTGAGTTGTGGTGTTTGTGAAAAGTTTGAACACACCATGGACTGCCAAGAAAGAAAAAAAAAGTCAGTCCTGGAGAAGGTGAAGCCAAGTAGCTCTTTAGAGGCAAGGATTTTTTTTTTAAGTGCTAAAAAGCAAATATGTTACTTTTTATTTTTTTATTTTAATAATTTTTAAAAATAATTTTAATGAACATTTATAGAGATTTTGGATTTCCATTCATTCATTGCTGTACTCCTCTTCCCGCTCAGCCCTACCCCCCCATCCCAGTTTGCTCCTCTCTTTGAAAAGTAAAAGAAACACTCTCTCCCTGGTACACAATCCCCCCGCACCCCTCCCACCGCCACAAGTACATTTGGGCATGTTGGCAAGAGAGACCAGTCCTTCGAGAGAGGGACATCATGCTTGGAGGGGGTAGCACTTTAGGAGAGCAGGGCGCTTGGGTGGTGTAGGAGAGGAAGACCCTGAATTAGATGAATTGCCATAGCGACTGAAAAAATGTGGGGTAGATGTGTCAGAGACAATGAGATAAGCTCATGATGAGACAGAGATCTGAGCTATTGTGTATAGGGTCTCTATGATTTGTAGATGACACATAACAACAATGGAAAGTAGTGGAGCAAGAAATATTTTGGAAGCTGACTTCTTTTTTTTAAGCTGCTTCAAAACATATGGTAAAATCAATATCATGTTAACACAATTCATATTCTGCAGTTGATTTCACTATTTGCCAGGCTACAAATACCACCAAATATTCATTCCCTCAGACTGCATGTGAAATTATTCATTTGATCCTGTTAATGCTGCTTGAGAAAAAACCTTCAAATGTTACATTTTCTTCTCATTCCTTCTGTTTTCTTTCATTGCTGCATTTGTCTTTTAGATAATTTTATTATACTTTTCAACATTTATGTAATAAGATAGGTGCTTAGATTTAAAAAAATACCCTTCAAATGGAAGAATCTTTATTTATCCTATCCTAAAAAGAACTAAGTTAAATCAAGTGGTTCTACTAAAAGTAAAGGAAATGACAAATCAATTTATGAGATAATAATCTGAGATTTTGTTTCTTTTCATTTAAATGTTTTGTGTGGAAGTTTTTCCTCTTTTAAAGTTAAGTTTGTATAGATAAAGGTAAAAGACTCATTTTATAAGTTGAAAATTTCTCAAATTTAAAAATGCAGTGGTTTTATTCTGTTGCTATATTATAGTTTGGATGAAAGTTCACAAAATTAAATAGTTTGTCATGCAACAATATAAATATTTTATTTTGTATCTTTGATTATAGTTGGCTTGGTGTTAAGAACACTCTTTCCACCTTTTCATTGGATTCCTCATTTCCATTCTTCTTGTTACTCTTTTTAAATTTTTTTTATTTTATTATTATTTTGTGTGTCTGTGTACCATCAAATCAGATCTGACTGGTACAGGAGGAGATTGTCCCTCCTTTCCCGGCAGAGCATCTGGTGGATTCGAACCATTCACCTCTGGGATTGCAGTACAGCTTCTTGCCACTAGACCACCAGAGCTCCCCTTCTTCTTCTTCTTCTTTTTTTTTTTTAGTGGTTGCTTATACTGAATTGTGTATTATTTACTTAATTAATGTTTGGCTCAGAGTTGATCCATAAAGATATGATTACTTCCAGGTTTCACAAGAGTGGTATAGGAAGCATAATCTTAGGGGTCCTCAAGTCTGGGCTTTTGATGACTTTTGAATGTTATTAGACATATTTCCCCTAGCAATGTCCAGGAACTGTTGTTGTGATGCTAATCATAGTGGTCGGTAGACATAGTTGGGCACCACCAGAAGTTGTGACTCATTGGCTGTTTCATTCTTCTTTGAAGAAAGCAATTTTAAAATGTAACTTCTTTATCAGAATTTAATTAATATAACATGGAAAAATTTGGAATTCTACATTTCAAAGATGAGATACCATTATTTATAAATTGTATACTACTTAGAATGTTCTACTCCATATTCTCATTCATATAATGATGATATTTTGTTTCTTTTTTAGGTGATTCTAAGAAAAAGCTTGTATGTTCAGTGTGCAATAAAAAGTGTTCTTCAGCAGTAAGCCTACAAGAGCATAGAAAGGTCAGTTAAGAAAGATTAATGCTTACAATATACAAAGTATTTTAATTATTCCTAATGTCTGCTGTATCATCTTTTTTCTATATTATGACAGCTTTGTCAGTAATTGAAAGACTAACATATACTAGAATACAAGACTAATAGGAAAAAAGTATTACAAAAGAACACTTCCAATTGCTTATTTAGAGTTAAAAATACTTTTTAGTGGCATGTATCATGTCTAGATGAGTTCTTTCCCTGAAGCATCTGTGGTTTTTAGTTTTATCCATTAATTTTTGCACAAGAAATACAAATCCAAAGCAAAGAGAGTATACATTTTTGTGTGTGTTTTTATATCATGTGATATGATTTCTCACCCTTAGCCATTCAAAGGATGTATATTGTTGTTCTCTCACAACTAACATAGGAACTCCATTATTTTGAAGAACAAAAAAAATGTACATCAAAGTGTCATTAAGAAAGACAAATCGTACAGGAGAAAATAGGTAACATATTTTGTAATAGTATAAGATTTACCAAGAAATAGTATTGATATGAAAAGTTAATCTGCAAAAGAAATAAAATTATTAACGATAACATTAGGAACTAAATAGTAAAATTTATAATAAAATAGAACTGAAATAGAACTCTCATATCATTACTATCACAATTTCAAAACAATTATTGTATTGTTATAGCCAACACTTAAATGAATATGTCCTAATTTTTTACATCATATTTCAGATTATATCAGAGCATATTTATATTTGTTCCCATTCCAAAGAAAGGTGATCTCACAGAGTGTGGAAATTATCGAACAGTATCATTAAGATCACATGCAAGCAATATTTTGCTGAAGATTATCCAAAAAAGACTGGAACAGCACATCAACACAGAACTACCAAAAGTGCAGTCTGGGTGTAGTTGGGGCCAAGGTACTAGGGATATTGTAGCTAATGTTAGATGGATTGTGGCTGAAAGCAAGGAGTACCAGAAGAATGTCTGTCTTTGTTTCATTGATTATGCAAAAACATTTGACTGTGTGGATCATAACAAACTGCGGCTAACTCTGAGAAGAATGGGAATCCCCCAACACTTGTGCTGATGCGAAATCTATATATGGACCAGGAGGCAGTCTTCAGAACAGAGCAGGGAAATACTGCATGGTTAAAAATTGGCGAGGGTGTACGCCAGAGCTGTATCCTGTCTCTGTACGTTTTCAATCTTTATGCAGAACAGATGATTCTGGAGGCTGAGCTCTATGAGGATAAATGTGGTCTCAAGATTGGAGGAAGAATCATCAACAGTCTGCGTTATGCAGATAACAACCCTGCTTGCTGAAACTGAGGAGGACCTGAAGCACGTGCTGTGGAAGGTCAGGGACTGCAGTCTTCAGTATGGATTGAGACTCAATATCAAGAAAACAAAGATTCTTCACACTGGGCCAATTGGCAACATCTTAATGGATGGTGAAGAGATTGAGATTGTTCACAGTTTTGGTTTTCTTGGATCCATAGTCAACACTTTTGGCACCAGCAGCCAGGAAATTAAAAGACATATTGTGATGGGAAAGTCTGTGGTTAGAGACCTCTCTAAAGTGCTGAAGTGCAAAGATGTCTGTCTGCAGAATAAGGTGTGCCTGATACATAACTTGGTCTTTGCAATCACTTGCTATGCATCAGAGAGCTAGACAAAGACTAGGGATGATAGAAGGAGAATTGGTGTGTTAGAGCTGTGGTGTTGGAGAACAGTATATTGAATATGCCATGGACTGCTAGGAAAACAAACAGTTTTGTCCTGGAGAGGGTGAAGCCAGGCTGCTCCTTGGAGGCAAGGATTATGAAGCTTCTTCTGACATACATTGAACATGTTGCAAGGAGGGACCAGTCCTTGAAGAGGGATGTCTTGCTTGGGAGGGTGAAGGGACAATGTAGGAGAGGAAGACCCTCAATAAGATGGATTGATTGACTGGGGTAATGGGGATAGGTGTGTCAGAGATGGTGAGAGTGGCACAGGATAGGGAAAGGTTTAGGGCTGTTGTACATAGGGTCACTATGAGTCACTGGTGACTCCATGGTACGTAACAACAACAACAACAACAACAACACCAACACGTTTTTCATTTTTTATTACATATTTTTGTTTGTTTTCAAATACATTCATTCATGTAGATTTTGTTTTGAGTATGTATATTGTGTTTTCTACAATATTTAATTTATGTTGTATTTTATTCCTGTGTATTATGTTTTTATTTTCCCCTTGCAATCATCTTACTAATACCTATATTGATGAAAGCATATAAGCCATCTACTTCATCTATTATGCCTTAATATCCCCATTTTAGATAGCCAGTTTCTGATTTGGCCACCCCTATCACTGAGTACCCCATGGACTACCAAAAGAACAAACAGAAATGTCTTGAAGAAGGTGCAGCCAGAGTGTTCCTTGGAGGCAAGAATGGTGAAGCTTCATCTCACATACTTTGGGCATGTTACTGGGAGAGGCTATTTTTTAGAAAAGGATCTCATCCTTGGAACAGTGGTGGGATGACAAGGAAAAGGAAGTCCCTCAACCAGATGGATTGACACAGTGACTACAGCAATGGGTTAAGTGTGTCAGAGACTTGAAGATAGGACAGGATTCAGATCTGTTGTTCTTAGGATCTCTATGTGTTATACTCTCTACTCAATGGCACATAACAACAAAAACATAAAAAATACTCTGAGGGAACAAGAAATGTCTCTTTTTGCTGAATAATGTGTTCAGTTTGGAAACATGTCCAAGTTAAGCCATCAGGTTGCATCAGTTAACACTAGCTCACAGCATGGATCATTCTCTCTTAATATGGTTTAGTTCTGGTCAGCTCATCTCCAGCCATCTGTGGCTAGGCCCACAGATGTGGGTGTCAGCTGCAAACTCAGGAATCCACATTTATCCCTGCATTCCAGACTGGTTGGTCCTAGTATTCAGCTTTAGTGCCCATACGGGGCAGGGAGTCCTCAAGACAGCAACCCTTTTTCACTTATTCATATACCTGAGCATGCTGGACAGTGCTGACAGAACATGTCCTAGCTCAGCCTGTCTCTTGATTGTTGTATGCTTCCTACTTCCACTCCAGTGGACCCAGATTATTGCCATACTCTCCAGCTCCCTTTACCTTCAATTCTTGGAAGTAAACTCTTACGAGCCTCAACTTCACTCTACCTTAGAAGTCAATGTAGCTTGTTTCAATTTTAAAAATTCACTCTTATTTTTTGTTCTTTCTCTTCCTACTTGTCTTTCTTTCAAATGTGAGACATTTCAGTAAAAAGGCAAAGATGAGTCTTGCAAATGTCCATGCAAATGCAAATCTCCTCAGAGTAGTGGATGGGACGTTGACTAAGCCCTAGGCCAGACTAAGCCTGAGCACTCCCTACCAATTCTACTTTTGACGAACTTATCTCCATGGCAAATCTTCCCTTTTAGTACTTCCAATCAATTTCTGCCTATAGGTAAAAACCACTGGACTGATAGGCAACATCATTATGGATGGAGAAAAGATTGAAATTGTTAACAACTTCATCTTGGATCCACAATTATCACCTTTGGTTCGAGCAGTCAGGAAATATATTGCTCTGAAAAAGTCTGAAGTTAAGAATTTCACCAAATTATTATCAGTTTAAAGATAAAGGTGTATCTTATTAAGGTCCTGGTCTTTCCAGTCACTTGCTATGACTCTGAGAGCTGGACAATAAATGAGGATGACAGAAGAAGAATTGGTGCTTTTGAGCTGTTGAAGAGAAGTGCTGAACATCCCATGAACTACCAAAAAAAACAAAAAAAAATATATCTTGGAGAAGATGCAGCCAGAGTGCTCTTTGGAGGCAAAGATGATGAATGAGGCTTTGCCTCACCTACTTTGGGCATGTTGGTAGGAGGAGCCGTTCCTTGAAAAGGAACATAAGGATAACAAAGATATTGAAGAAGAGAAAGATCCTCAACCAGGAAGATTGACATGATGACTGTTGAAATGGACTAATGTGCCAGAAAGTGTGAGGATTGCACAGGGTAGGGCAGGGTTCAGATTTGTTGTTCTTAGGGTCACTGTGGATCGTACTTGACTTTATGGTACCTAACAACAACAACAACAACAATCAATTTTTGGCCAAAGCCTAAATTACATGCTTTCTAAATCTGTAATATGCAGGGTTTCTTTTCTTTCTCCTAACCCCCGCCTCCATGTTTTCATTTATTTGCTTGTAACCACCATACATACTATTCTTCCTCCATGCACATCATACCCCACATAGTCCTTACTACACCTTGTACGTCATACAATGAACGTTCACCTATCCATGACTATTATCACCCTGTCCCTCCAAGTTCCTCCTGAATCTGCCCCACTCCCTCTTCTACTCATTCTCTCTCCTCCCCACCAGTGTTGACAATCCCAGTGATCGTCTCATCTTCCTCTCCCCCTCATTGAATGTTTATACATATCTTGCTTCGTTATCCTCTTATTTTCAAGTGTTCTTATGAAGCATTTGTCCTTATGTAACTGAATTATTTCTGTCAGCATAATGCTATCCAGGCTCTCCCATGTCATGTGGTACTGTATAAAATCGTTTCTTAGTCCTGCATTTCCATTGTGTAAATGTACCAGAATTTCTCAATCAGTTCATTTGTTGATGGACATCTGCATTGTTTCTCTTTTCTTGCTATTTTGAATAATGCTCCTATTAACATAGATGCACATGTCCATTTGTGTTTCAGTTCTTCCTAGCAGTAGAATAGCTGGGCCATAAGGGATTTCTGAGTTCAGCTTTTTGAGGAAGCACCAAAATGCTTTCCATAATGATCGTGTTATTTTACAATCCCATTAGCATAAGAGTTCTAATTTCTCCATATCTTCTCCAGTATTTATTGTTTGCAGTGTTGTTAAAATTTGCTACTACTGTTGAGGTATTGTTGTTTTAATTTGTGTCATTCTAATTGCTAATGATTTTTAACATATCTTCATGTGTTTGTTAGCCATTCAAATATACACCTTTTTGAAGAGTCTTTTCTGCTTTTTTTTTCAATTCTGTTAATGTTTACTTTGCATATTTTCAGCTCTGTCATATGGTGCATATATATTATTATGGTTATGTCTTCTTGTTCTATTGACCCTTTAAGCATTATCTAGTGACCTTCCTTGTCCTTTGTGATGGCTTTTGTGTTGAAATCTATTTTACCAGAGATTAATATTGCTACTCCTGCCTTTTTCTGGATGTTATTTTCTTGGTATATTTTTTTCAACCCTTTCATTTTTTACTCTTTCTTTATCTTCACTATTCAGGGGTATTTCCTGTAGAGAGCTTATTGATATGTTTTGAATTTTTGTCCAATCTGCTACTCTTTTTCTCTTCAATGGTGCATTTAAACCCTTCACATTCAGTGTAATTGTTAAGAGGTAAGGTTTCACTGGTATTATTTTGTGAGTTCTTTTTGGCATTGTTGCTAGTTACTTTGGCCCATCCTACTTTCTGTGGCTTTTTTTTTTAAAAAGAAGGACTTCTCTCAGTAATTTTTGCAACTCTGGCCTTGTTTTTCCAAAGTCCCTTAGGTTCTGCTTTTCTGAGAATATCTTGATCGCTCCCTCATATTAGATGGCCAGTTTTGCTGGGTACAGTATTCTTTC
>NW_006399762.1:6095920-6102817 GCF_000299155.1 Elephantulus edwardii
ACCTTGCAGGGTGTCTTTTGTCATTATCAAAATGAAATATTCTGTGCTGCAGAATCAGAGTTTAAGTATAAATTTGCTCTTACTATTTTTAAAAGAATATTACAGATTATATCATTACTTATTAAAACCAGATATCTAGTAAATGCTACTGAATGTGTCTTTGGTTGTTCAAGACGTCTTAAAAATGAGGGTTTTACTTCAGAAAGCAAATGAGAGAAAAATGGGCTTCTCCCGTAATGTCTGGTGCCTTTGAAGAGTTTGCCTATAAATTGTCTCTGGCTGCAAGTATTTGTTCGTCTGTGTGGTAGCTGAGGTGGCTTAGTCATAAGGAGCAACACTGCCATCCCCCAAGGCATCCGGTTTGAATCTAACAGCTGCTCCGTGGGAGAGAGATGGACAGTCTCCTCCTGTGAGATTTATTCCCTCTGAAAACCCACTGGACAGTGAGATATGGGTTGGTTTTAACTTAACAGTACATAACGTGATACTTACATGCCATGTGCTGTTTAGGCAATTTTGCAAAGTCCCTACTACTTTCCAAGTAAGTTTGGGACTCTGTAGACTTGATATCACTGTGTCTATGAAAGATAAGCCAGAGTTGGCTGAATTTTTATTTCAGCTTCTGCCTTTTCCCTGCTTTTCTCAGTTGGACTTTATAACTTACCAAGAGTCAGATTCTGACAGGAGCAAAAGGTGGCCGGCAACCTCAGTCATGTCAGGTTGATGGGCATAAGATAAAGGCACAGACTATAGACCTTCGATCTTTTAGTCTTGATCCAGCCTTCATTTTCTTTCTTTTCTCTGCCGTCATTCTCCTGTCTTGAGTTCTTTCTTTATTATATTAATCAAAGCAGCCTTCAGCAGGGAATCAGCACAGTCTTCCACTCACCACTCCTGTGTTCTCCTTATTCAATGTGTTCTGTGTTCTGCCTTGTACTCTGCACTCTGGTAATATCCCTATTTTTCAGGGATGTCTTCAGTATATTGGCCTCCTGTTGAAGACATTTTTCTTGCCTGGATTTTAGTATTGTGAGCCTACTTTTAAAGAGTTTGAAACAAAAATGTGAATGTGACTTCACCAAAAAGATTTTTTCATTTTCTGAAAAACCAAATGATGCTCTTGTTCTTTGGGGTGATCAGCATTTCTAATATAAAGCTTCATGCAGTAAATTCTTCTTAGAATTGAATATGCTGTTTCTCACAATAAACTGGGCTTCCAACTTTCACATAGCCTTCCAATTTCTCCAATTTAGTGCCTGAGAAGGAAAGATCTTACTTTAATACACAATTTAAATTAGGCAGTCGTTTGCTAAAGTTATGTTCTCCCTAGTTTATTATAGCTTTTTAATTTTTTCTTTATATTGTGGTTTTCCTAACATGTGAAATTTTTACTATAAATGGAATACTGCTCAGAATCATGTATTCCTTGGTTTTTCACTCAGTTCTTTAGTTTTTTACTGCATATAGTTAAGTTTGGGGGCTGCTTTAAAGTTTGGGAAGATGAGTGGAGAAGATGGATTCTACAAAGGTGTGTTTTCTGTTTTGGCTGAGGCTTGTTTTGAGTTTTGTTTTTTTGACTAGTTTTAATTGTTTTCAGTCAAACATTCTTCTAAGTGGTATAGCACTGGTGTGTCAATTTGCTATACAGAGGTACTCATGGTTGCTGTGATGGCAAACATTATGCCACTGATCTGTCAAATGTGATAATGGTTGCTGATGGTGGACAGTGTTTGATGGAGCTGTCAAATTGAAACAAGCTTGGCAGCAGGAGTTGCCTCCACTTCCAACATATCTTGCCTCTTGAAACTCTTTGAATTTAGAGAAACAATGAAAGATGAAAGTTACGCGTATTCAAGACTTTGGATCATAGGGTCCCTATGAGTCGTCTGTGACTCACCAGCACTTAACAACAACAACAACAATGTTTAAATTTAAACTAAAATATTACTCATTACTATAAAGGGAACATTATACCTGAAGATTATGTAGTTGTTATGTGCTGCAGAGTCAGTATAAACCCATAGGTGATTCTCTGGCAGGTTTTCAGAGGCTGTTATTTGCATGAGAGGAGATTGCCCATCCTTCTCCCACAGAGCAGCTGGTGGATTCAAACTGCCTGCCTTTTATTAACAAGTTATATATAATTGATACAGTTTTTTTAAAAAGTATAAATTTATTATATATTATGTAAGTAATTTATTACCTATTTAAATAGTGTGAGTTGCTACACTCTTTTTTAGCAATGTTATCTTTTATGCTCATTGCATTTTTATTTACATTGAACCGATTCATAGCTTATCCTTCAGTTGTTATTCAGAGGATGTTAATCTCATAGGAGAGATTGCCCATCCTCTGTTTTGCACCTGGTGAATTTGAACTGCTTATTTTTGGATTGGCAGTACAACTTTTTACCATTAAACCACCAGAGCTCCCTAACATGGGAATAGTCAATCAGTTGAATTACAGAGTTTGGGATATTAAAACAGCAAATGACTATATGTATAATTCTGGGTGAGTACTATACATTTTTTTTTAGGTTTTGAGAGCTGATCTAATGTCTCATTTGCAGATTCATGAAATATTTGATTGTCAAGAATGTATGAAGAAATTTATTTCAGCTAATCAGCTAAAACGTCATATGATCACCCATTCAGGTAAAATTCACACTTTTTCACTGACATTTAAATAACTAGGGGGGAAAATCACTTAATCATTTTCAGAAACCCTAGGAATGATAATTATGAGGCATGGCTGTTCTAGTTCTAGCTTGGCCATTACATAACTACACACAAGCTGTGTAGTTTGATGCAAGTTTTTTTGTTCTTCAATTTATATTTTTAGAAAAACTAAATGAGAGACATTCAAACTCAGTATTTAATTTGTCTCTTCCTTAGCTTGAGTCTCTGCTTTTTTATTCTTATATGAAATGGGATAATGTGTACTGTTTTTATTGGATTACTTTGAAAATTGTCCTTATCTTTCAGTAGGGATTGCGTAGCTGTAGGGTATTGTTGTTTGGGGTTTTTAAATTACATTATTTAACTATAGTAGCTAATGTAATTTGTGTAGAATCATTAAATCTGCATTTGGGGATACATCTGTAGCCATGGTATTAATAAATATTTGTGATAAACTTATATAAATACCTTTTTAGTGAGTATTAGTTTTTAAAATCATAGTTTCTTTCACTTTAAACAAGTTTTAAATTGTCTGTTTTACTTAACAGAGTTGTCTCCACTCATTTTTCACAGAAAAGCGACCATATAATTGTGACATTTGTAATAAGTCTTTTAAGAGGCTTGATCAAGTAGGTGCTCATAAAGTAATACACAGTGAAGATAAACCATACAAATGCAAGCTTTGTGGGAAGGGATTTGCTCACCGAAATGTTTACAAGAATCATAAGAAGGTAAAAACATTTTTTAAAAATCAATTTACTGGAATTGCCCTTTCTTGAAAAGAAGTTTTTATATATTTGAAGTAGGCTGTACAAAATGGAGCAATTGTGCAAGTCTGATATCTGTCTACTTTCTCACCAATCCTCCCAATCCCATAATAGTCTGGTTTTTCTCTGTTTGTCTTTATTAAATCTATTCTCCTCAAAACTAAGGTGTCATTCAGTATTTTCAAATTCTGAACCACGAAACTATTTAATAGGCCACGGCATTGTAAAAATTGATAAATCTTCATTCTCTTTCTTTATTTCATAAAATTACCTTTTCAAATACATCTTTGGTGTCCTTTTAGTACATTTAGGTAATTATACCTATTGCTGAGTATACTCTGAAGAATATAAAATTATTCTGAATGCTTTAACTGTGACCTCTTCTATGTTCTCTTGAACTGAACAATATCAGCCCAATCTACTGTTATAGCTATCAACTGTTCCCCGATGATTTCTTTTCTTGAACTCTGAGTTTCTGACTCATATTTGCAATGATCTTGCATCATGATGAATTACTCATGTCCCAAACGGATTCTTTCAGTCTCTCTACCCAAGATAACTTCTTTATAGGAGTTTTCTATTTATTTTGAGATTGTTGTTGTTGTTGTTGTTATGTGCCGTCGAGTTGCCTGCAACTCATAGCGACCCTATGTACAACAGTGCTAAACTCTGCTCTATCTTGTGTCAGTCTGTCTCCGACATACTTACTCCCAATACCCCAGTCACTGAATCAATCCACCTCATAGAGGGTCTTCCTCTCCTGCGCTGTCCCTCCACCCTCCCAAGCATGATGTCCTTCTCCAAGAACTGTTAGTACTGTTAGTACTTTCTCCAAAGTATTGAAGAGCAGTGGTGTCCCTCTGGAAACTAAGGTGCACCTGATACAGACCATGGACTTTGCAATCACTTGCTATGTCAAAGAGTTGGACAATGACTAGGGAGGATAGAAAGAAAATTGATGCCTTTGAGCTGTGGTATTGGAGGAGAGTATTGAATATACCATGGACTGCTAAGAAAATAAACAGGTTCATCCTGGAGAGGGTTAAACCAGGCTGCTCCTTGGAGGCAATGATTCTGATTGTTTTGTTGAGGGATGGAAAAAACAACCCCAATATTTTTATTTTTCTTAAAATTTATTTTTATTTATTGGTTCAGAATCAACCAATAGCTGATCCTCTAGTGTTTTTTGTAGGCTGTAAATTGCACTGGAGGAGATTACCTATCTTTCTCCTACTGATATATTTTAACCACCAAAGAGTCTAACCTTTGGGGTTAGCAGCATATTCCTTATGGACTATGATGCCAGATCGTTTATTCTCCATTTTCTCATTATCTTCAAAAGATTTCTTCCTTTACTATTCTATTGTCTTGATTAATTCCCACCTCCATCACTTTAGTATAGGCTTTTTACTGCTCATTACTTTCATTTTTCTTTTTGTTCTGTACCATAAAGTCAGAACTGAGCCATACCTGACCCTCTGGACAGTTTTCAGAAGCAGTTAATCTCACAGTAGGAGATTGTCCATCCTTTTCCCACAGAGAAGTTGGTAGCCATGAACCACATGCCTTTGGGATTGCAGTGCAGCTTCTTGCCACAAGGCCACCATAACAAGTAACAAATCCATCCTACATGTTTAATTAATTGTCTCAAAGCCCACCCCTGATACTCAACACATTCTAATTGTCTAGATTTTGAATACTAGTGGAATCTGTAGTACATACACCTCACCTTGTCCTTCAGAGTTCTCCATATTTTTTTTTCTAGCTCAATGTCCTTCTCTTTTTCTTCTTGGGGAGCTTGGTGGCATAGAGCACTGTACTGTTGTGCTGCTAATAGAAATGCTTCATTCCTCTGGCAGTTTTACTCCACCAGTGGTTTCAAAGTAGAAAGATAGGCAATCTACCTTTTGAGTTCTAGCCTCTGAAACTGGATGAAGAGTTGTTGAGGCAGAACTGACTAAATGGCAGTGAGTTGTTTGGTTTTACCTGAAAAAAATTGATATTTGCTTTTATTTAGTGAGACTTCTATACCATTGCTTTCTTCTTTGCGTGGTTAATTTTCATTTGCATTTCTAACACTTCCTTTACTGGACTGATAAATTATTTATTTAGTTTATTTTCTTTGAGTGGAGGATAAATAAAGTTTAAATTGAAATCAGAAATTTATACAAAGATAATTGGCATTTTAGAAGTATATTTAAAAAATGTATGTGTACTTTGAAAAATGCCTTTACCTTGATACTGCTACTATATTTTTGTATATTATTAAGATATTTATGTCTTTTAAAGTAATTTCTTACCATTTTCCCACTGCAAATATTCTGTTTGAATTATAGTTGTTTTTTCAGTGTTTATTTGTTCTTTTGTTGTGTGCTTTACAAAGACGTAATTTTTATATTTTCAAGTAATTCATAAATTGTTTCAATTTTATTAATATTTATATACTCTTTAGTCTAAAAAGTAAAATAAAGTTTACCAGCAAATAAACATGATTGACTAATAGTATCTCAGATCACCTATCTGCCTCATTTCTTTCCAACCGCCTACATTTTTACGTCAACCGTGATATGTTAAGGGGCAGAGCCACATTTGTTACTGCTGCTTTGGAATTACATGACTGTAAAATGTTATCTGGCTAGTTTCCTGCTCAGTCTCTGGAACTCTGTTGTTCCTTTCTTTGATGAAACTGATCTACCTACCTTTACGAGTTTTTCACAGTTTGGCTTACGTTATATGCCTTAAGGGAATACAGCACAGGATCTTTGCACCATCTCTTATACTTCCAGCCATAAATCGTGTGAATATAATAGTGATGTCTTGGGAAGGGTATAAATAGTGATGCCTGAAATTTCCAAAGTGGAAAGCACATTCAGTCCTTCTACTGTAGACAAATGTGCATTATGATTCTAGTGTGTGTTTGGTATGAGTGCATGAAAATACAATGCAATATTTTCCAGGCACTCATACTATAAAAAGACAGTTCAACTTTTCCCATCATTTTTATTAATTAATGACTGGTTGTGAAACTGAACAATTAACAATATGCCAAAGGAAGCAAGAAGGGAAAAAACCTACAAAAACTATTGAAAGACAACTTGATCATCATTTTATAGATCGGGCCTAATGGTTCTTATTTTGCCAGAAATTGTAATTTATTTTCTACCATTACTGCTTAATTATTTTTGTATTTTTTTTTTATTTTGTAGTCTGCGTATTTTTACTATACTTGACTTAATTTAAGGTCAATTTTTTCCCTTTTAACATTTAGATTTAGTGAATGTTTTTAGTAAATATTATTAAATAAATGTAAACTTAAGAGACGCTGGTCAAAAGAAAAAAAATGTCAGCAGTTGATGTGTTTGGAATCACAGAAGCCAAGAAAGCTTAAGATACAAGCTGTCAGATCATGGGTTGGACAATGGAAGATATTTTCTGAAGGGACTTGGCAGATG
>NW_006399762.1:6105796-6118406 GCF_000299155.1 Elephantulus edwardii
GTGTCAGAGGCAGTGCGGTTGGCACAGGATAGAGCAGGGTTTAGGGCTCTTGTGCATAGGTTCGCTATGAGTCGCCAACGACTCAACGACACATAACAACAACAACAAGTTTACTAAACATTATTTACGGAATGTTTTTATCTTTTAGATTTACTAGATAAATATTATTTTTCACTGTGCTTGTAACAAGATATAGTGAAAATTTGAAAGGCTGTTTTCTTTATAAAACTAAGACATTACCTGATCTTACCAGTTTCATAAAACCACTAGGTCACAATGAAGTATGCTCTTTTTGATCACTTGGCTTGATTCATAGTTGTAGTTTAATTCATTAAATCACAATTGGGCAGATATTTTTAGGATAATAGTTGATAGAAGCATCAGTTCTTCTTAATTCTCTCTTTGATACTTTATCAGATTTAATGCAAAGCAAAATTGAAATAAGGTATAAAATGTTTCATCCTTCCTATTATTGATTGGCTAGTGAGGTGAACTGTACAGTCTTTAATGTGGAAAGAATTGGAAATACTCCCATGCTGATAATATATGAGCACATTGTAGTTTTCTCCTGATGTATAGTTTGGGAAGAACCTAGATAAGACCCAAACCTGCTACCATCAATTTGATTCCAACTCATGGCAACCGTATCTTGGGTTTCCAAACATCTTAATGAGAGTAGATTGCCTCATCGTTTTGCCAAGGAAAGGTTAGTGACAGCCTAACATTTAACATACTGTACCACCAGGATGGCAGAGAATAGTTCAGGGTTCTGATTCATTGTTCATAGGGTCTCTATGAGGTGCAGTGGACTCAGTGGCACCTAAGAACAATAAGCTACCACCAGAGCTTTCCTGGTAAGAGGGGTTAACTAGTCAGACAAAAATTTTGTCTCTTGATTATTTGCATAATCCCCTATGAAAGGAACTTGAAATTTTGAAGAAATGTTGTCATATCTTGTATTGACATAATTTCATTTTTCTCTCTTAGAAAAGTCGGACCCGATGTTTTTCAAACTCTTGGCCGTGATCCTTTTGTGGATCTTCAAATACATTTGGTTTGACATGTACAACCATTTAAGTAGAAATTAAGGAGTGCCTATATCATGTAATATACTTAATGTGGAATGTTGGATTTGTTGTTGTTGTTATGTGCCATCGAGTCGCTTACGGCTCATAGTGACCCTATGTGCAACAGCCCTAAACTCTGTTCTGTCCTTTGCCAATCGCACTGTCTCTGATACTCCCATCCCGATTATCCGTCACTAAATCAATCCACCTCATAGAGGGCCTTCCTCTCCTGCGCCATCCCTCCACCCTCCCAAGCATGATGTCCCTCTCCAAGGACCGGTCTCTCCTCACTCACTACATGTCCAAAGTATTTTAGACGGAGCCTCAGAATCCTCGCCTTCAAGGAGCCACCCAGTTAAACCCTTTCCAGGACAAATCTGTTTGTTTCCCTAGCAGTACATGGTATTCTCAATACTCTTCTCCAGCACCACAGCTTAAAGGCGTCAACTCTCCTTCAGATACGTAAAAATAAATAATTTCTTTGGTCATTGTCAAACAATTTAAAATATATTGCAGATCAGACTTTATCTATGCAACAGTGTGTTAGACCTTAAAGCTAAAGGTACCTTTTGCCCTAATAGATGGGAGACTCAGCTTCTAAAATCCGAATATTAGAATATCAGAAAAAAATTAAACTAAAAAGAATTAGTAAACAGAAATCCTTGAAAACCTAACATTAAGATGACAAATTGGAAACTGAGAGGCATTCACTTAATAAATGCTTTCCGTATTGGATCATATCCTATCTTATACTATTCTTTTTTTCTGAACCATTTCCCAGCCAAAGTATAAATATTTGACTTTCACTCCATTCACTCTAAAGTAGTTACTTTTTTATTGTCTGACTTTAATAGAGAACTTTTACTTTTCAGCTTTTTTCTACTCTTCGCCATTTCTCTATTACCAGTAGTAATTTAAGAGCAATCAGCTAAAGACAGTAGATGTCTGTTTGGAATTTAATTTGGAGTTGAATAGTATGTTATTGCTAAATTAATTGTTCCTGCTTAAATTAATTTCCTTTGGAAAATGCTGTTTCCACTGAAGTAAATGAAAGTGTGCCTTTGTGTATACATACTGTTACTGACATTTGATATTATTAGGTTTTTTTCTTTTTCAGTATACAAATTAAAAAAATAGTGCATGATATTTAATAGTTGATATTTTTCTTCTCAGAAGCTTTATTTTCTATTTATATTTATTCTGCCAAATGTTTGTATAAATGGTCTAATTTTCTGTTAATTTGGCTGTTTTCTCATTGCTTTATAGAATGATTATTGTTGTTGTTAGTTGCTGTTGAGTGACTACAACCTATAGTGGTCCTCTCTGTCAACAACAGTTCTAACTTCTGTTTTATCCTTCGCCATCCTGAAACTTCCTGGCACATTAGAGCCCATTGAGGCAGTCACTGTGTCAATCCATCTGGTTGGGGGTGGTGGTATCTTCCTTTCCTTCGCTGGTCTTTTGAAGCATCATTTCTTTCTCCAAGGGAAGCACCCCTCCCTCCTAGCAACACGCATAAAGTATGTGATGCAATGCCTCATCATCTTTGCCTCCAAAGAGCATTCTGGATCCACTTTCTCCAAAGCATGTTTGTTTGTTCTTTTGGCAGTCCTTGGAATGTTCATTACTCTTCTTCAACACCACAGCTCAAAAGCATCAATTCTTCTGTCATCTTTATTCACTGTCCAGCTCTCAGATGAATAGCAAGTGATCAGAAAGACCATGGCCTTAATCAGATGCACCTTAGTCCTCAAACTGATATTTATACTCAATAACTTGGAGAGGTCCCTAACTGCGGACCTTACCAATGCACTCTGTCTCCTTATTTCCTGGCTGCTGGTACCAAGGGTATTAATTGAGAATCCAAGCAGGATGAAGTTATTGACAGTTTCAGTCTCCTCTTCATCTATCATGATGTTGTCTATCAATCCAGTGGTAAGAATCTTTATTTTCCTGACATGGAGATGCAATCCATAGTGAAGGCTGCATTCCCTGATCTTTTTCAACAAGTGTGTCAAGTCCTCCTGATCTAAAGCAAGCAGAGCTGTGTCATCTGCATAGTGAAGTTTATTGATGAGTCTCCCTCTGATCCTGATGCCACATTCTCCTTCATAGAGGCTAGCTTCTTGAATAATTTTCTTAGCATACAAATTGAATAGGTATGGAGAGAGAATACAACCATGAGACTCTCCTTCTTAATTTTAAACCTTGTCGTGTTCCCTTGCTCTGTTCCAACAAAAGCCACCTGACCTAGGTATCAGTTTCACATGAGTATAATTAAATGCTCCGAGGTTTCCGTTCTTCTCAATGTTAGCCATAACTTGTTATGATCCACACCATCAAATGCCTTTGCATAGTCAATAAAGCATAAATAGACATTCTTTTGTTATTACCTACTTTCAGCCAGTCGTATCTACTACTGTCAGTCTGACATCAGCAATGATATACCTGGTACTTTTGGCTCTTCTAAATCCTGCTTGAACTTCTGGAAGTTCCCCATATATGTACTGTTCTACCTGTGTTTGTTCTTCAGCAGTACTTTCCTTTCATGTGATATTAATAATATTGTGCAATATTTTCCATATTCCATTGGATCACCTTTCTCAGGAACGGAAACAAATATGGACTTTTTCCTATCATTTGGCCAGCTGTCTGTCCTCCAAATTTCCTGGCATAGAATGGTAAGTGTATCCAGGGCTGCATCTGTTAATTGAAATAAGTCAACTGATATCCCATCTATTCCTGTGGCCTCATTTTGCCACAGCCTTCAGTTCAGTTTCCACTTCCTTCTTCACTACCATTGGCGTCTGTTCTTGTGGTCCATCCTGCAATTCTTCATTGTTACTTAGTTCTTTTTGCTATAGTGATTCTATATATCCCCTCCATCTTCTTTCATAGCATTCTGGGTCATTCAATATATTGTATGTAGCATCTTTTAATATTGTGACTCAAGGCTTAAATTTGTTTTTCAATTTGCTCAGCTTGAGAAATGCAGACTAGTTCTTCCCTTTTTATTCTCCAATTTCCACTCTTTCTGCACATTCTATTATAATACTTTGCTTTGTCTTCTCTAGCTGTTCTTTAAAATCTATTCAGCTCTTTTTACTTCTGCATGTTTTCTCTATGCTTTGGCTTCTCGATGCTTTATGGCAATTTTAGTCTCTTCTGACATTCATTTCAGTTTTGTCTTCCCCCTCTGTTATTGTAATGACCTTTTGGTTTCTTCATGGATGATATCCTTGTTATCATCCCATAACTTATCTGGTCTTTGATCTTGGTGTTCAATGCCTCAAACCTGTTCTTAAAATGACCTTTAAATTCAGATAGTATTATATTAGGGCTCTCTTGGACCTATTTTAACTTTTTTTTCTGCCTCAGTGTGAACTTGCATGTAGTATGACCCAAAATACTCCTCTGGCCTACTTTTGACTGCCACTGTTGAGCTTCTGCAATAATTCTTTCCACAGTTTTAGTCAGTCTTATTCTTGTGCAGCCCGCCAGGTGAGGTCCATGTAAAATGTCACAACTGTATCTTTTTTAAAAGGTGCTTGGAATGAATAAATCATTGAAAATACAAAATTCAGTCATCCTGTTTCTTACCTCACTTTTATCACCAAGCCCATATTTTCCAACTACCATTCCTTCTTCACTGTTTCCAACTTTTGCATTCCAGTCACCAGTTATCATTAACACATCTAGTTTGCATATTAGGTCAATTTTGAATTAAAAGATTTGGTAAAAATGTCTTCATTTTTAGCTGTATATGTAGAATCATATATTTCAATAATAGTTGTATTAATGGATCTTACTTACAACATTGTCTTTCAGGAAAGAACCTGAAATTGACATTTTTGTTTTTAAAAAATTTTTAATTGACTTTTTTACTGTGAATGTACCACCATTCTTCTGTTTTTCATTCTCACTATAGTATACCATATGATTCAAAGTGGCCAAAGGTAGTCCATTTCATCTCATCTCACTAATGCCTAATATGTCGATGTTCATGCATTTCATTTCATTTTTCTCAATTTCTAGTTTTCCAACATTGAAGCTACATACTTTCTGTGTTACAGTAATAGTGATGATTGCCATTATTTTTTCTCATTTCACTTGATTTTCATTCTGGGCTCTACCACTACTTCTATAACTAAAACTGATTTGCTATTGGAGTTACAAATTAAATTGCCAGTTTGGGGAGAACATTGTTGTAGTTGGTACAGTACTTTTCTGTCAATTTGCTGTACTGATATAACTTGTGTATTGCTGTGATACTGAATACTATGCCATTGGTGTGTTAAATGCCTCAAGGTTACCCATGGACAGATTTTTGGTAGAGCTCCAAGATTAACACAGAGTAGGAAGCAGTATTGGCAACCCAACCTTCCGAACATTAAAGGAATGTGTATAGTTATATTAGTAGGATGACTGTTAATCCTTTGTTATTGTTGCTTCTTAATATTGTCCAGATTTTTCAAGTACTATTTATTAAACGACTGGAACAGCACATCAACAGAGAACTGCCAGAAGTCCAGGCTGGTTTTAGAAGGGGTCATGGTAGTAGGGATATTGCAGCTGATGTTAGATGGATCTTAGCTGAAAGCAGGGAATACCAGAGGAATGTCTATCTCTGTTTCATTGACTATGCAAAGGCGTTTGACTGTGTGGATCATAACAAACTGTGGGTGACTCTGAGAAGAATGGGAATCCCAGAACACTTGATCGTTCTAATGCGAAACCTATACTTGGACCAGGAGGCAGTCGTCAGAACAGAGCAAGGGAACACTGAATGGTTCAGAATTGGGGAGGGCATATGCCAGGGATGCGTCCTATCTCCATACCTTTTCAACCTGTACGCAGAACAGATTATCCGGAAGGCTGGGCTCTATGAGGAGAAATGTGGGGTCAAGATTGGTGGGCAATCTGTCAACCTGCATTATGCAAATGACACAACCCTGCTTGCTGAAACTGAGGAGGACCTGAAGCGCTTGCTGCAGAGGGTCAAGGACTGCAGCCTCCAATATACATTGAGGCTCAATGTCAAGAAGACAAAGATTCTCACCACTGGACCAATTGGCAGCATCAGGATGGATGGTGAAGAGATTGAGATTGTTCACAGCTTGGCTCCACGGTCAATTAAAAGGGAAAGTCTGCTGTTAGGGACCTCTCCAAAGTACTGAAGAACAGTGGTGTCTCTTTGGAGATTAAGGTGCGTCTGATACAGGCCATGGTCTTTGCAATCACTTGTTATGCATCAGAGAGTTGGACAATGACCAGGGAGGGTAGAAGGAGAATTGATGCCTTTGAGCTGTGGTGCTGGAGAAGAGTGTTGAGAGTACCATGGACTGCTAGGAAAACAGACATATTCATCCTGGAAAGGCTTAAACCGGGTGACTCCTTGGAGGCAAGGATTCTGAGGCTCCATCTAACATCCTTTGGACATGTTGTAAGGAGGGACAGGTCCTTGGAAAAGGACATGCTTGGGAGGGTGGAAGGACAGTGCAAGAGGGGAAGACCCTCTCTGAGGTGGATTGATTCAGTGGCTCGGGTAATCCGGATGGGAGTGTCAGAAACTATGCGATTGGCACAGTACAGAGCAGAGTTTAGGGCTGTTGTACATATGGTCGCTATGGGTCACAAGTGACTCGACGGCACATAACAACAACAACAACAACAACAATTTATTAAATGAAGAAATGAACATTTTTATTTTGTAAAATGTAACAATTTTTTTCTTTAAGCTTTCATAGCTTTTGTTTGTGTAGAAAATTTTCCTACTTTCAGAATATGCAAATATTTCCCATTATCTCTTTAGTTACTGGTTTTCTAAGGGTGTAATTCACCCAGGATGAAATTTCCCATCTTTTCCTTACAGAGTCAGTGGTGAATTTGAACCACACAGAGGTCTAGCCTTTGGGTTAAAAGCCCAAGTTCCAGCTAGGTCACTGAAGTCCCTCAAGTTGTATTCAGTCAAAGGTACAGTTATGATTGTTGAGTCAGGACCAGCTAAGTGGTAACCCTTCAGTGGGTTTTCAAAGTCTGTAAACCATATGAGAGTTGATTGCTTCCTTTCTCCTGTGGAGCAGCTGGTAGCTACAGACCACTTACTTGCCTTTGTCAAGTACTACTCTTTACCACTAGGCTACCAAAGTGCCTACATTAGTTTCTTTTATTATAATTTTTAATCCATCTAAAATTTATTCAGATCTGTTGATTATCACTATGAGACATAGGGAACTCTGGTGGCCTAATAGTAAGAATCTGCACTACAGTCCCAAAGGCACAGTTTGAATCCACCAGCTGCTCTATGGGCGAAGGGTGAACAGTTGCCTCCTGTGTGATTGATTGCCTCTGAAAACCAGCTGAGGGTCAGCTGAGTCTGTTCTGACTTGACAGCATACAACAACTGAATTTATTTTAGCTGTGGAAGGAAATACTGATACGTAAAGTCATTGTTATCATATTGCTGAATTAGTATGTAAGGTTATTTGTGAACTCATTTCTGTTCCATGAAATTTTTCCCTGTGGCAATAGCAAGTGGTATTAATAATTTCCGTTTATAAAGAATCTTAGTGTCTGTTGGGCAAGATTTCTGTCTTGGGATAAATTGTATTCCCCCCAAACAGGTGCTTGTTTACCTCAGCTTGATCCTTGGTATTTTGGTCATGTAATGTCACAATTATGTTCTGATCTCTATTTATTTATTAAGCTAATGGACAGCATTGTAAAAAGGATTAAGAGTGGTATGAAAATGTCAACAGGAACAAAATGCAATCTACTTTCCTCTTTGCCTCTATCACCTCATGAAGTCAAGGAGCTCCACTTACTGTAATAAGTTGGTTTTTCTTACCCTGATGACTTTTCTTTTATCTGCAGACCCATTCTGAAGAGCGACCATTCCAGTGTGAGGAGTGTAAAGCTTTATTCCGGACCCCGTTTTCTTTGCAGAGACACCTGCTGATACATAACAGTAAGTCACAGTTAAAGCAATTAAGAACAAATGGATATTTTAAACTTTGTTTTCATTATCTTTGAAGTTGTAGGCATCATGAAAGTGTCCTTCATTTTTTCTTTAACATTATGCTATGTTCCTTTAGTAAGATTAATAAACTTATGGCATTTTTAGTTCTATCGTATATTCTCATTATTTAAAAAATATAATGGGAGGTGTGGTGATCTATTAGGTAAGAAGTTGTTCAGTCTTCTCCTTTGTAATTTATAGGCTCTCAAAACCTGCTGGAAGGTTAGCTTTGAGTCCATTCAGATGCAATGGCAACATAGTGATGATTAGTTACTTTACATACAAAACTATGTCATAAGATCACAAATATGTCTTTGAGGTTTCTTTTGGAAAAAAACAACATTACTCCCTTTCAAATGTAAAGATTAATGAAATCTATGACTTAATACTCATATATCTGGCAAAATTTTTACTGGCATTTAAACTTTTAATGTTGGAAAATACCAGAGTACACATCAAATTTAATCCCTTAGATTGAGAAGTATTGGAAAAAAATGAAGTTTACAGAAGGAATCAGTATTTCAAAGTATTAAAATAGTACTAAGATCTCACATAAGGAGGTGCTTTCTGTAACTTGCTACACTTCTTCTCTTTTCTTAGTTCTGAGCAGTGCATTTCTCTCCCCTTTTGGATTTTTGTGTAAATATATCATGAACATTTCTTTAGCAGTTTCCCTCAGATCTACTTTCAGAATATTACTGAATTTATAGACATACTGCTAAAGGACATTAATCATTAATTTATGTAATCAAACTACTACCTACTGCTCAGACTGACTCATTATGGGTCTCCTTTGGATTTTTAAGGCTAGAAAACTTTATGGTATTAGACTGTCCATTTTTCTTTTGTAGAACAACTGATGTTGTAAATTACAGACCTTTTGGTTCACAGTCCAAGTTTCTACATACTACATCACCAGGGCTCCTTTTATCTGTATTTAGAAGCTGAATGTTTCATTGCTAAAAAAGAATTTTAAAAATGGATTTTCAAACTATTGAGTCTCTCACTCAGGTATGAAAATAACCAAAGATATTTATATTTTATAAATATTTTGTAACGTAACACTTATTTTTATTACTTTTCATTTCAGATAATCAATCACTAGACTATCTTCTGTAACAACATAGAAACTTTTTTACAGACAGCATAAGGAAATCCTTAAGGGCTTAAAGTTAGGAAGAGTGGTGTCAGAGTTGTATCCTCTTTCCATACCTATATAATCTGTAAATTATTCAAGAAGCTGGACTTGACAAAGAAGGTGGCATCAGGACTGGATTGGAAGAAAACTCATTAGTAACCTTAGTTATGCAGACAACACAACTGCACTTGCTTAAAGTGAGGAGGACTTGAAGTACTTGCTTCAGAAGGTTAAATACTGCAGCCTTTAATATAGATTGCATCTCAATGTCAAGAAAACAGAAATCCTAACCTCTGGACCATAGGCAATATCATAATTTTTGTTATCATTATGTGCCTTCAAGTCACCTGCAACTCATAGCCACCCTATACACAATAGCCCTAAACCCTGCTTTATCGTTTGCCAATCTTACTGTCTCTGATATACCTACTCCCATTACCCTAGTCACTGAATCAATCTATCTCATTGTGGGTCTTCCTCTCTTGCACTTTCCTCTGCTCTCGTGAGTATGACATCCCTCTCCAAGAACTGGTCCCACCTTGTAACATGTCCAAAGTATGTCAGACAGAGCTTCAGAATCCTCACCTCCATGGAGCAGCCTGGCTTCACCCTCTCCAGGACGAGCTTGTTTGTTCTACTGACAGTCCATGGTATCCTCAAAACTCTTCTCCAGCACCACAGTTCAAAAGCATCAACTCTACTTCTATCATCCATAGTCATTGTCCCGCTCTATGATGCATAGCAAGTAATTGCAAAGACCATGGCCTGTATTAGGCACAGGTGCACCTTTGTCCCCAGACTGATGTCGTTATTCTTCAGTACTTTGGAGAGGTCTCCAACAGCCGACTTTCCCATCGCAATTCATCTTTTAATTTCCAGGCTGTTGGTACCAAGAGTGTTGATTTTAGAGCCAAGCAAACTGAAGCTGTCAATAATCTCAATCTCTTTACTATCTATCATGATTCTTCCTATCGGCCCAGAGATGAGAATATTTGTTTTATTAACATTGAGCTTCAATCCCTATTGAAGGCTGCAGTCCTTGACCTTTTGCAGCAATTGCTTTGGGTCCTCCTTAGTTTTAGCAAGCAGGGTGTGTCATCTGCATAATGCAGATTCTTGATGAGTCTATCGCTAATCCTAATGCCACATTTCTCATAAAACGCAGCCTCCTGGATAATCTGTTCCGAATATAACTTGAAAGATATGGAGATAGGACACGTCCTTGATGCACACCCTTCCCAATTTTGAACCATGCAGTGTTTACTTGCTCTGTTCTGACGACTGCCTCCTGGTCAAAGTATAGGTTTCACATAAGCACAATCAAATGTTTTGGGATTCCTATTCTTCTCAGAGTCAGCCACAGTTTGTAGTGATCCACACACAGGCTATACATGTGGATTTCACCTGATGGTATGCATAGGAATCAGACTGATTACAACTGTGGAAAGAACCACTGGAGAAGCTCAATATCAGCCATGAAAACTAGGCCAGGTGCTGATTGTGGAACAGATCACCAACTACTTATATGCAAGTTCAAGCTGCAGATGAGGAAAATTAAATCAAGTTCGCAGAATCAAAATTTTACCTTGAATCTATTCCATGTGAATTTCAAAACCATCCAAGGAGCAGGTTTGAGGCCTTGGACAATAATGAGCAAAGACTGGATGAGCTGTGGGAGGATATCAAGAATATCATCCAGGAAGAATGCAAAACGTCTTACAGAAATAGAGGAGGAAGAAAAAAACAAGATGGATGTCAAAAGAAACTCTAAATATTGCACTGGACAGCCAATAAGTCAAATTAAAGGGAAGAAATCAAGATATTAAGGAGTTGAACAGAAGATTCCAGAGAGCAGCGCAGGAAGACAAAGTACTACAGTGAAATGTGCAAGGCGCTTTAGTCAGAAAATCAAAAGTACCGAACTGGCTCAGCATCTTTTAAGCTAAAGGAACTCAAGAACAAATTCAAACTTCAAGTTGCAATACTTAAGGATGCTTTGGGCAGAATATTAAGTGATCCAGGATGCAATAAAAGAAGATAGAAAGAGTATACCAAAAGTATTGGTGGACACAGAATAATTTCATGAAATAATGTATGAGCAAGAGCATGTGGTGATGAAGCAAGAAGTTCAAGCAGCTCTGAAAGAATTGGCAAAAAACAAGACCCCAGGAACTGATGGCATACGAATTGACATATTTCAACAAACAGATGCTACCCTTGATGTGCTCATCAAGTTGTGCCAAGAAATCTGGAGGATAAACACCTGGCCAACTGGCTGGAAGAGATCTGTATTTGTTCCCATTCCAAAGATCACCTTTCTTTGGAAATCATTTAACAGTATCATTGATACCACATGTAAGCAAGATTCTGCTCAAGATTATCCAAAAATGTCTGGAACAGCACATCAACAGAAAAATGCCTGAAGGGCAGGCTGGATTTAGAAGAGGCCGTGGCACTAGGGATATTACAACTAATGTCAGTTGGATATTGGCTGAGAGCAGAGAGTACTAGATGCGGTAATGAGTAGTACTTTAAAAATTCTGCTAGTTATAATACAAACAACCCAGGAATTAAAATATGAAGGAAGAGTAGTTAATTGTTTTTAAGGACTTCTCTGTTAAAACTTGGTGAAATTTTTATACAGGGACAAAGATTTTCAAGATTAGGTTGTTAAGTTTAATGAAAATGCTTTGATATACATAATCTTGGGTAATTTTCCTTTTCCTTTTTTCTATTTCATACATTAAAGATTTGATACTGTAATATGAGTATAGTCTATGATATTATTATTATTACTGTCTTTCCTAAATTGATATTTTATTTTACTGTTGTTATATACAATGTAATCATAACTGACTCTGTCATTACTCATGTAATCGCCATGGTTTGCAGTCATTTTATGACAAATGATAATGAAAATATGTTAGTATAATTTTTCTCTATTAAGAAGATCCATGTAAGATGAAATAATTGACAATTTCAGGCTTTTTTCCATTTATCATGATATCGCTTATTGACCAAGTAGCATTTTTTCTTTTTTTCTTAAACTCAAATTTCAGTTGTGTTTTAAATGAACATTTACAGAGAAGTTAGATTTTCATTCATTGATTGTTACACATTTTACCCCTTCTCCGTTCCTTTCCCCTCACCCAGCTCACTTTCTTTTTTAAATATTCACTCGTTGTTGCACAATTACCTGCCCTTGCTACCCCACCTCCCGTCCTTTTTGCAATGATGTACCTCTTATTCTGGGCTATGGTTCTACATCTATTCCTGGGGCCTTATTTTTTGCTATTTCCTTCAAAGCAGTTTGAACTTCTTCCTTCATCACCATAGGCTCTTGCTCATATGTTATTTCTTTAAATTCCTCTGAAGTATTTCAGATAA
>NW_006399762.1:6119841-6121673 GCF_000299155.1 Elephantulus edwardii
TTCTTAATCATATTTCTTTTAAACATTTCTTTCCTTCAAGTGTTTTAATGCAATAATCATTATCTACCTACTTATATGTTATTCTTCTCCGAATTCCTGCTTAATAACAGAGACCTGCTTTATAACAGAGACCTGCTTTATAACAGTGGTGCTATGTAGTATGTGTCCTTTTGTGACTGAGATATTTCACTTCACGTGATGTCCTCCAGACATTCTCCCGGGTCTTTTGCAGCATTCACCTCAAGTTCTCCTTACTTCTACAACCAAGGTCATGCCATCTGCATAGTGCAAGTCTTTATCCAACTGTGATGCTACATTCTTCTTCATAAAACCCAGCTTCTTGAACAATTTGATCAGTATAAAGATTAAATAGGTATGGAGAAAGGATACAACTCTGATACACTTTTCTTAATTTTAAAATATTCTGTATTCCCTTCCTCTGTTCGGACAGTAGTGACTTCATCTAGGTAGCAATTTCATTTAAGTATAATTACATGTTCTTCTCAATATTAGCCATAGATTATTATAATCCACACATTCACAGGCTTTTCCATAGTCAATATAACATAGATAGTATACATTCTTCTGGTACTATCTGCATTCACACAGGACCTTTCTGGCATCAGGAGTAATATTTCACAGCCTTTTCTGAATCCAAGTTGACCTTCTAGCTGTTCTTTATAAATGTACTTTTATAGCTGTTTTTATCACATGCAAGTTTCAGCAATACTTCACTTGCATGTGATATTAATGATATTGTTCAATGATTTCAACACTATATTGGATCACCTCTCTTGGGAATGGGAGCAACTATGCATCTCTTCCATTCAGTCAATCCATATTGCATGACCTTGCTTGTTGAGAGTGAGGAGGACTTGAAATTGTCTGTTCATCTCTTTTACTTCAGCATCTCTTCCCTTTGATTTGGATACTTACCAATCTAATGCAATTTTCAGAGTCTTTGGTGTTACCCACTTTGTCTTATCTTCCTCCTCTATCTTTGTAACTACCTTTTGTTCTCTTCATGAATGATACCTTTTTCTCCCCCTCTGGTAAATACATATTTTTATGTAATGTATATGTTTATATATTCAAAGTGTTACCTGTGTAAATATTTGTCTTTCAAACACTTTGTGTTAATAATTTCATAACATGTTCATCATGCTCTACAACAACCATCATTATTCACATTCAAACTTTTCCATCACTCTTAACAAAAGGACACTATCCATTAAGCCACATTTTAATTTGTCTGCAGATAAATTTATGATATTAAAGCTGAACATAGAAATTCCGTATTACTCAGCTATTCCACTACTTGGAATACAGCCTGAGAATATGAGAACTGAGGCACAAACTGAGATTTGTACACCACTGTTCATAGCAGCATTATTCACCATCGCAAGAACATGGAAAGAGCCCAAATGTCCAACCACAAATGAATGGATTGAAAAATTATAGTATAGTACATTCACAGTGGAATACTATGCAGAACGCAGGAGCAATAACTTTGTAAATTTTTACCTAACTTGGGAGGGACTGGAGAGTATTATGCTAAGTGAACTAACTCAGTCCCACAAAGATAAACATTGTATAAGACCATTATTGTAGAATGAGTATAAGGATCCAGGAAGGGTGGGAGAGGCTGGAAGCAGAGGGAAGTGGGTGTACAGGAATAATACCTTTGATGACATCCCACCATTCCTCTGGTCTTTGATGGTTAGTGTTCAGTGCTTCAGACCTATTCTTGAGATGATTTTTAAATTTAGATAGGATAGAGACAAGGTTGTATTTTGGTTCTTGTGAATTTGCTTTCGTTTTCTTTAACTTCA
>NW_006399762.1:6121938-6123177 GCF_000299155.1 Elephantulus edwardii
ATATAATATCTCCTCGGAAAGCGTGCCAAAAGATTAAGTATGAGTCAGTTCCAACTTGATGACAGGGAGAGAGAGATTTATTCATATAATCATGTACTATTTGTGTTTTAAAACATAATCAGAAATGATGTATATATTCTAGTGGTATGCATTCATTGCTGAAAATGCATTTAAATTGGAATTTTGATAGTCAAATAGACAATCTTTTAGAAAGGTCATAGAAATAGTATTCTGTGAAACCTAACAAGTACTATAAAATCTCTAAACATATAATCTGCAGTTGCTGCCTTCTCAGGCTTATGAGAGACAGAATCCTTTCTGGTTCATATGAAATCTGTACGTAGACCAGTAAGTAGTTGTTGGAACAGTACAAAGGAATACCGTGCGGTATAAAGTCAAGAAAGATTTGCGTCAGGGTTGTATCCAGTCTCCGTACCTTTTGAGTCTGTGTGCTGGGCAACACTGGGAGAATCTGCTATAAAGAACCTCTTTAAAGTGCTATAAAGGAAGGATGTCAGTTTAAGGATTTATGATGTGCCTGATGGAAGCCATGACATTTTCTGTTGCTTCCTCTGCATTTGAAAGTTGGACAGCAACTAAAGAGGACCAAAAAAGAATTGATGCCTGTGAATGTTGGTGTTGGTGAAGATAATGGGTTATAACATGGCTATTCCATGGACTGCTAGAAGAATAGATATCTCTAATGAACATACTTTGGACATGTTGCAAGGAGGGACCAATCCTTGAAGAAGGACATCATGTTTGGGAGAGTGGAGGGACAGCACAGGAGAGGAAGACCTTCTATGAGGTGGTTTGATTTAGTGACTAGAGTAATTGGGGTAGGTGTGTTGGAGACAGTGAGTTTGGCACAGGATGAAGCAGGATTTAGGGCTGTTTTACACAGGGTCAATATGAGTTGCAGATGACTCGAAGGCACATAACAACAGCAACAATGAGTGGAAAAGCACACCAACAGAGAACTGCTAGAGGTGCAGGGTGCATTTAGAAGAGATGATGGTCCTCGGGATATTATAGCTAATGTTAAATGAACCTTGGCTGAAAGCAGAGAGTACCAGAGGAATGTCTGTATCTTATTGACTGTACAAAGGCATTTGACTTAGTGGACCACCACAAACTGTGACTAACTCTGAGAAGAATGGGAATCCCATAACACTTGATTGTGCTTATGTGATACCTATACTTGGACCAGGAGACAGTCATCAGAACAGAGCAAGGAAA
>NW_006399762.1:6123692-6157153 GCF_000299155.1 Elephantulus edwardii
CCTGATTCACACCATGGTCTTCGCAATTATGTCCTATGAAAGCTGGACAATGACTAGGAATGATAGAAGAATAATTGATGCCTTTGAACTACGGTGCTGGAGAACATTATTGAATATACCATGAACTGCTAGGAGAACAAACAGGTTCTTTCTGGAGAGGGTGAAATCAGCTCCTTGGAGTCAAAGATTCTGAAGCTCTAACTAACGTACTTTGGGCATGTTGCAAGGAAAAATCCATCCTTGGAGAGAAACATCGTGCTTGGGAGTGTGGAAGGACAACACAGGAGAAGATGACCCTCAATGAGATGGACTGACTCAGTGATTGGGGTAATGGGAGTAGGTTTGTCAAAGACAGTAATGTTGGCTTAGGATAGACCATGGTTCAGAACTATTGTCCGTAGGGTTGCTATGAGTCACAGGCACCTGGACAGCATATAACAACAATACCTTGGTGAAAATGCAACCAGGGTGCTCCTCAGAGACAAGGATAATGAAACTTCATTTTACATACTTTGCACATTTTGTCAGGAGAGGCCAGTTCTTAGAAAAAGATACCATGCTTCAAAAAATAACAAAGTTAGCAATAGAGCAGAAGACTCTCAAAGAGTTATATTGCTATAGTGACTATAACAGTGACTTCAGGCATGACAGAGACCTTGAGGATGACACAGGATAGGGAAAGACTTAGATCTGTTGTCTATAGTGTTTGTGTGAGTTGTAGTCGACTGGACAACACCTACTAATAAAAACAGAATGAAAAAATAGCAACTAACACATTCAGCCCCATCCCACTATCACACTGAGAGCTTGGTATATTGTATCCATTTTCCAGCTGCTTTGTAGCAAACCAGAGCCTCCAGACCATATTATAGAGTACTGAGAAATGAGACCTCTTGTACCTCTCCTTTCTATCTCAAAAAGGAGAGAATCTCCTCTGATTCTATCTGACTTCCATCAGAGACTTCTCTTCTAGCATTCTTTACTCAGTACTGCTTTGTGTTCTGTTGCAAAATTTGGCAGGGGAGAGGCCCTCATAAACAACTCCTTCTGCTTATCAGAGGCCTTGTTTCACCAAAATACCTACATACCTCTACCTATAGCTTCTGTACTAAGATACACTTCTTTAAAGTTCACGGTGTATTTAGAAATTTAACTAAATCAGTCTCCAAATGTATAGTTAAGGAGATAGGGAATGTAAGGACGTTAATGGACACACATCACACATTGGCATATATAGAACGGGACTTTGTTGTGAGAAATTTGTTGTGGACAGTATAAAGTTTAGTTATAAGCCTATCTTCTCAGAGAAAACAACAGTATATCCAGCATGCACAGATGTGAGTTAACACTGTTGTATCTCATTTGCCTCTTGTTTTGACTTTTTATTTCCAAGGTGAGAGGACTTTTAAATGCCATCATTGTGATGCTACCTTTAAAAGAAAGGACACCTTAAATGTTCACGTCCAAGTGGTCCATGAAAGACATAAGAAGTACAGATGTGAGCTATGTAACAAGGCATTTGTTACACCATCAGTGCTTAGAAGTCATAAGAAGGTGGGTACAAACTTATTATAAGTTTGAATGGATTTTATAATTAAACAGTGCAATCATAGATATTAACTATCATATCTATTTCATGTTCATTTATTTGCCCAGAAAGACCTAAAAGGAATGTCTGATTTATATAACCTCTTCAGAAAGTGTATTTTTTTCCTATTTCTTAGAATCAACATAATTTTCTGATGAAACCAACAAGAATTACGTGAAATAACTGGCTAGTACTCAGTGAATGAGCATTTCTTAGTTTTAATATGTTTTAGATTGATTTTTATTATTTTTAAAAATATGACTTGTGATTTGATCATTTAGTTTCAAAGCTAAGTCAGATATTTAGACTGAGCTCTTTGAGAGATTTAATGATCTTTCTTTATCTTTGATTTCCTAAGACTTAGGGAAATTCCTGATATAGATGTAGTCTTGATAAATATTGGCTGAGCTCAATTATAATAATGTTGTTCCATATTATGATTTGGGAAATATCTCCATTATATTATGTTAATTGGATAATTATCCAAAGTAAATTAATAATTTTCTTGTGTTTGATTTTTATTTATACAATAGGTACATTTTAAAGTAGCAAAATTTATTTTGTAACAAACACAATATTGTTTAATATTGAATGTTGAAATTACTATGAAGAGGGGTAATTTTCTTCCAGTTATTGTGAGCTAGTTAATGAATGTACAGAAATGACTATTATGTCAGTGTCACTTTTATTTTAATACTTTTTAATATAGTCATTTCAATATGACTGAATTGGTTGATCAGTAGTAATGACACTACTGGCTCTGTCTTAAAAACCTCTAAATAGTATAGACTTCCAACTTTTTTGGTTTTATTTTTTTGTGTGTGAATATACTTTTGCTATGTTTTAATATATGAGGTAAAATTATAGTGCATTTTTTAAAAATTTTGTGGTTTTTGTGTGTGTACCGTCAAATTGGATCTGACTGGTACAGGAGGAGATTGCTCCTCCCTCTCCAGTAAAGCACCTGATGGATTTGAACCGCCTAACACTGTGATTATAATGAATTTTTAAGTGAGATCTACTTACTTGTCTTTTAATTAAAGAGTGTTATAGTATTTCAAAAATATTTTTGTTGCAATATTTTTGTAGTACATTCTTGTTTTTATACATTTGTTCAGTACTAGTACCTTCAGTGCCTTGGAATGGAATGGTATTTCCACACTCTGCTGGATCACCTTTCTTTGGAATGGAAACAAATATATATCTCTTCCAGTCAGCTAGATAAGTGATTGTCCTCCACATTTCTTAACACAACTTGTTGAGCAAATCTGGGGCAACATCTGTTAGTTGAAATATGTCAATTGATATACCATCAATTCCAGGGGCCTTACCTTTTGCCAATTCTTTCAAAGCTGCCTGATCTTCTTCCTTCATCACCATAGGCTCTTGTTCATATGTTGTTTCATGAAATTCTTCTGTGTCTGCCAATTCCTTTCAGTACCATGACTCTGTATACTCTTACCATCTTCTTTTTATACTTCCTGAATCATTTAGTATTCTTCTCAAAGCATCCTTAAGTATAGCAACTCAAGGCTTGAATTTGCCCTTTTGATTTTCTGACTCCAGCTCCTTACATATTTTGTCTTTTTTTTTTAATTAATTTCAATTAAAGTTTACAGAGACTTTCACATTTCATTGTAATACTTTAATTTTTCTTCCCACTCGGCCTTTTGAAATCTTCTATTCAGCTCTTTAATTTCTTGAATTCTTCCCTCTGCTTTGGTTTCTCGGTGCTCCAGTGCAATATTCAGAGTCTCTTCTGACATCTATTTTGGTCTTTTCTTCCTCCTCTGTCTTGTAATGACCGTTTGCACTCTTCCTGAATAATATTCTTGATATCCTCCCACAATTCATCTGGTCTTCACTCATTGGTGTTCAAGGCCTCAAACCTCTTCCTAAGCTGGTTTGAAATTCAGGTGGGATAGACTCAAAATCATATTTTGGTTCTCGTGTGTTTGATTTCATTTTCCTCAGCTTCAGCTTGAACTTGCATAGGAGCTGTTGGTGGTCTCTTCCATAATCAGCACCTGGTCTAGTTTTCACAGCTGATATTGAGCTGTTCCAGTGGTTCTTTCCACAGATGTAATCAATCTGAGTCCTATGCACACTGTCAGGTGAAATTTATGTGGATAATCTGTTTGTGTTTCTTATAAAATGAATAAATCATTGATTGTGCAAAATTCAATTGTTCTGTCTCCAGCTTCATTTCTGTCACCAAGTTCATATTTTCTGACTAGTGATCCTTCTTCACTGTTCCCAACTTTTGCATTCTAGTCACCCATTATTATTAATGCATGTGGATTGCATGTTTGATTGATCTCTCGCCGCAAAAGTTAGTAGAAATCTTCTTTTTCTTTGCCCCAAGCCATCTCATCTTACCAGTACCTAGTATGTCAATATTTATGCATTCTATTTATTCCTTAACAATATCTAATTTTTCTACATTCATGATTCTTATATTCCATGTTCCAGTCACTAGTGTCTCCTCAGAACTGTTGCTCCTGCTTTTTGTTTCCATACTTGAAAGCCCCACCTCAGTTTCCCTGTTACCCTAAGTGTGTTCTATTATACACAACGTTTACAGAGCCTTGCTATTTCAGAAGCAGATGGCCAGTCCTTCTTCCTAGTCTGTCTTAATCTGAATGTTCAGATTTAAGAAAGTATCTGACAGACAAGGATTTTGCAGAAAAGAGCAGATGAAAGGTATTTCTCCAATTGTAGAATTAACCAATAGTTTCAGTGTTGTCCCTGTACTTGACACAAGTGTCCTGACCTACCCATTTCCATGCTCTACTATCCACCAACATCCCCTTTCACACCCACCCACTCCCTTCAACACCTATCTCCTGTTGTCCAGCCCTTGACCTGATAGTTTATATCTCAAGCTTTATGGACTTCTGTGATTCCAAACATGTCAGCTGCTGACAATTTCTTATGCTGTGGCCATTGTCTCTTGAATTTAAGGATTATGTTTCCCAACCGAGGATGATGTGTCCTGTAGATCTGGTATATAGTGTTGTTTTCCTGGCCCAAGGGATCGCGGGCTTCTGGGTCCATTTACCTTTTGGATGGTGGGACAGAGAACAGCCAGAAGCGCAGGCTGCGTTTTGAAGGGGTCATGGTACTAGGGATATTTGTAGCTAATGTTAGATGGATCTTGGCTGAAAGCAGGGAGTACCAAAGGAATGTCTGTCTGTGTTCATTAATTATGCAAAGGCATTTAACTGTGTGGATCACAACAAACTGTGGCTGACTCTGAGAAGAATGGAAATCCCAGAACACTTGATGTGCTAATGTGAAACCTATACTTGGACCAGGAGGTAGTCATCAGCACAGAGCAAGGAAACACTGCATGGTTCAAAATTGGTAAAGGTATACTCCAGGAATATGTCTTATATCCATGCATTTTCAATATATACGCAGAACAGATGATCCGGGAGGCTGGGCTCTATGAGGAGAAATTTGGTATCAGGATTGGAAGCAGACTATTCCATCAACAGACTGTTCAACAACCCTGCTTGCTGAAACAGAGGAGAACCTGAAGCCCTGCTACAGAAGATCAAGGACTGAAGTCTTCAAGATGAATTAAAGCTCAACAACAGAAAACAAAGATTCTCACCACTGGGCTAATTTGTAGCATCATAATAGATGGTGCAGAGTTGGTTCCACAACTAATCTCTTAGTACCAGCAGCCAGGAAATTAAAAGAAGTATTACTTTGGGAAAGTCTGCTGTCAAAGACCTCTACAAAGTACTGAAGAGCAACAGTGTCAGTTTGGAGACTAAGGTACCTGATATAGGCCATGGTCTTTGCAATTACTTACTGTGCATCAGAAAGCTGGACAATTGACTAGGGAAGATAGAAGGAGAATTGATTTCTTTGAGCTGTGATGCTGGAGAAGAGGACTGAATATACCATGGACTAAGAGAATAAACAGGTTTGTCCTAGAGAGGGTGAGACCAGGCTGCTCCTTTCAGGCAAGGATTCTAAAGCTTCATCTGACCTACTTAGGACATGTTGCATGGAGGCACCAGTCCTTGGAGAGGGACACATCTCGAGGGGAAGTCATTTTGTGAGATGGATTGATTCAATAACTGGCGTAATGGGGGTAGGTGTCTCAGAGACAGTAAGATTGGCACAGGATAGAGCAGGGTTTAGGGCTGTTGTACGTAGGGTCACTGTGAGTTGCAGGTAACTCGACGACACATAACAACAAACAACAAAAACCATGGATTGCTAAAATAATAGACAGGTTCGTCTTAGGGAGAAACCAGCTTGCTCCATGGAGGCAAGGATTCTGAAGTTTTGCCTGAAATATGCTGGACATGTAGCAAAGAGTGACATCTTTCTTAGGAGGGTGGAGATACAACACAAGAGGTGAAGACCCTTCATGAGATGGATTGATTCAGTAACTAGAGTAATGGGGGTAGGTGTGTCAGTGACAATATGGTTGGCACAAAATAGAGCAAGGTATAGGCTGTTGTACATAGTATCTCTAGAGTTGCAAGTGACTTGGTGGCATATAACAATAGCAACAAAAACAAATCCCATCAAGGAATAAGAAGATTGGTTTTTTTATATGTTGTACCATATACTTTAAATTAAAGTGTGTTGTAGACCTTCAGAATAAAAGTTCTTCCTGAAATATGAAAACTGTGTATCTGTGTAAGAACCTTCATTGAGATGAGAAAATAAGTGCCTGGCAAATGTAAAATCCTTGAGATAATGTTATACAGAGTGTCATCGGTTAATGTTGTAACTGATTAGAGATGTTTCTAAAGTGTATGATTTAAATGCTTTAAAAGAAATATATTCTACAGGACGCTACTATTTAACTAAGATTTATAAGTATTTTCAAATTAGAAATATGTTAGTGTATTCTGGTAGCCTAGTGGTAAGAAGCTGCGCTACTATCTCAAAGGCACATAGTTTAAGGCCACCAGCTGCTCTGCGGGAGAAGGATGGGCAGTCTCCTCCTGCGCTATTAACTGCTGGAGTGTCAGCTATGGGTCAGGCGTTGACTCTTTGGTACAAAACAATACACAATTAATGATAGTTTCTTTTCAAATATAATGTGTATGTGTAGACTTACAAATTAAACAATAATGTTAGAAAATCAGTTATAGCAAAATTAACAACTTAATATGGAAGGTGAGACTTTTTCTTTGTGTTTTGGTCTAGTGAGGACTTTTTTTCTGTTGTAATATAATTCCTTCTGAAGACTTTATAGTCTTCGAGCATCATCAGTAAATGCCTCAGATTTTTATTTTCTGTCAGTAAGGTTGTGTCATATTTCTCATTCACTCATAATAATTTGAATATGATACTTACTAAAAATTTGCATTATAACAAATGGAGACATAGACCCTGTAAGCTCTCTTTTGAGAATTCTACCCAGAAGATCTACTGTTTACTTTTATTAGGTTTTATACTGTCACTGAAATGAAAACACTAATAAATATGCTCACAGAGAAGGTACAGATACTGGAAACAATTATTCCCATTCCCTTTCACTTACCTTTCTCTTGAGTTTTTGAGTGCCAAGACTTGAGATATACATGTCATCTCTTATTTACCAGAGTGGTGGTTTTGTTGTTGGTAAAATAACTCGTCTCCTGGTAAACTTTTAAAGATCTTTGATGGTGTAATAGATTACATGTTGGACAGCTGACAGAGAAATCGGTGATTTGCAGCCAAGAGCTACTGCTCTAGAGAAATATGTACCATCCTATCCATATTTACAGGCTTGGAAACCATTTAAAGGATTGCCAAGAAGTACAATTAATTCTATGACAAAAGTTTGCTTTGGTTGAGGATAAGAATGGGTCCAATTTATAGATTTATTTTTCTTTTTAAATAGAAAACCAACTTAACATATAAACTTTCATTAAAATCACAGGTTTTTTAAAAAAAAAGAAATGGAGGAGATAGTTTATTATTATCATGTACCATTAAGTTAGAACCAATACATAGTTGATCCTCTCACGAGGCTTCAGAGGCAATAAACCACTTGGGAGAAATTTGCCCTTCTTTCTCCTGTGGAGAAGCTGAATTCAAACTACATATCTTTGCATTGACAGTGCAATGATGAGAGAACTGGAGAGGATTCCATAAGCACAGGTGGTGGTGTTGACCTGAAATAAGACTGTTATCATACCCAGAGATGAGAGAAGAAAGGTAACAGAAAGTCAGGGTACAGTGAATGATGCATTTATAGATTAGCAGATGAGAAGGAATATGTCATGTGGGTATCATTTTCTTGAAATAGGAAGCAAAACCATTAAATAATGAAGATTGCAAAACCTAAGAACCAGTTCTGGTTTTGCTAAACGAGGTAAATGGATTTGTCAGTTTATTTTTATGAGTTACTTGTAGTTCAGTGGTAGAATTCTAGCCTTCAGCACAAGGAATTCAAGTTTGGTTGCTTGCCAATGTGTGTCAGACCAGTTTAAAATACTCCCATCTCCCTCCTCATTTTGGAAGAGTCAAGTGTTTTTCTTTGATTTCTCCATCATTTTATTCAGATTCCTTTTTGATGACATTTATTTATCCTTCCTTCTCTGGTTGATTTAAACTTAAAGATAGGTTGAGGAACAGAGATGGTATTACAAATTGACTCCTCAATAAACAATTGATTTTATAGGTCAAATCAGATATATTTCCTTTTTGCTATGTAAAGCAGCCTAGACTAGAGGAACATAATGCAAGTAACAGCTTATTGAGATTAATTCTATTTTCAAGAGTTAAATGCAATCTAAGAATGTGAAAAATGCTTCTAAGAAAGTGTTTTTTGGCAGCAGTCTAGGGCAGCTGTAACTCCATTTTGATTATGTGGTTTTGTTGTCATATACTGGTTTCACATAACTTCATCATCTATAGATGGGACTCAACATAGGCTTAAAAAGTAAACTGTAAAATTATTTTCAAATTAACACTAATGTGTGTTTTTAAGGACTCTTAGAACCAGTGGGAATATCCGTGATAAATTGTTTAAAATTTCATTGTGATACTAAATCATTTTAATGTAACATAATCCTGGAGAAAAGGATTTACCATTGTCAGAGGCACTTAATCATATTTCTTTAAGTCTTTATACTAGTATTCAATCATTTTCTTCCTTTCCATTTAGACACATACAGGAGAAAAGGAGAAAATCTGCCCTTATTGTGGCCAAAAATTTGCCAGCAGTGGGACACTAAGAGTCCATATCCGGAGCCACACAGGTATGTTTGTTGTAACTGGTGTTGAAAACTATTTAGAAAAACCACATTTTTCTACAACAGAGTATATCATCATATCATATCATATCATATCATATCATATCATATCATATCATAAAACAGATCTCTAAGAGTAATCATTAATCTTGGCTCTTTTTTCTATCTTAATTTATTATACTTGGAAAGTCTGCAGTTAGGGATCTCTCCAAATTATTGAAGAGCAGTGATCTCTGTTTGTGGACTAAGGTGTGTCTGATTCAGGCCATGGTCTTTTTGATCACTTGCTCTATATCTGAGAGCTGAATAATGAATAAGGATGACAGAAGAATTGATGGTTCTGAGCTATGGTGTTGGATAGCAATACTGAATATTCCATGGGCTTCCAAAAGAAGGTGTAGCCGGAGTGCTCCTTAGAGAAAAAGATGATAAAGCTAGGAGAGGTTATACCTTAGTGACATCATGCCTGTAGAGGTGGAGGGTCAGCAAAAGAGAGGAAGACCTTCAACCAGATGGTTTGATACAATAATTGCTGCAATGGGCTCTAGTCAATCAGAAAGTGTGAGGATGGCGTAGGATAGAACAGAGTACAGATCTTTTGTTCATAGAGTTGCTGTGGGTCATATTTGACTCTGGCACCTAGCAACAACAACAAATATATTACAAAATCCAGTTCCTTACTCTAGAAGAATTTTGAATAAATATATTTTCCTAACTTTACAATATATGTAGAGTAGTAGTAATTTGCTTAGTGTTCATCGTGGTATAACTGTGAATAATTATTTGTAGTTAAATACTCTGCCAACTGATAGAATAGGAATTTTACTTTTTATAAAAGACTAGGAACTCCTTTTAAATTTCTTCTGGTAACCCACATCAAATATGGCCTTGTCTTTGGTTTATTGTTTGAATGCCATAGATTTTTGTTGCTGTTGTTTTGGATGTTTCTTTCATACCATTTGAAAGTAGGAGTGACATCCCCTTCCTAAACTACATGCCTCTGGGAACCCTATGAATTTTGATAAATAACGATGGTTATAAAAAAGTTTACAGCCTTTTGTTCATAGGGTCGCTATGAGTTGTACGCAACTTGATGGCAATCAACATCATACTATAGAGTTCTTCCTAAAGGGTCCCTTTTATGTACTAATTTGTACGTAATTTCTCCAATGAAGGAAGTCTGTATCTTAAGATGTTGTTGTTATTGTTATGTGCTGTTGAGTCACTTGCGACTCATAGCGACCCTATGTACAACAGTCCTAAACTCTGCTCTGTCCTGTGCCAGTCTCACCATCTCCAATACACCCATCCCGATTACCCCAATCACTGAATCAATCCACCTCATAAGGGGCCTTCGCCTTCCCCTTCTGCGCTGTCCCTCCACCCTACCAAGGATGATGTCCCTCTCCAAGGACCTGTCCCTCCTTGCAACATGTCCAAACTATGTTAGACGGAGCCTTAGAATCCTTGCCTCCAAGGAGTAGCCCGGTTTGACTTTCCAGGATGAATCGGTTTGTTTTCCTAGCAGTCCATGGTACTATCAATACTCTTCTCCAGCACCACAGCTCAAAGGCATCAATTCTCCTTCTGTCCTCCTTAGTTATTGTCCAATTCTCTGATTAATAACTATTTAGGTTTTATCATATAATTATATTGTTGTTGTAGTTATGTGCCAACGAGTCGCCTGTGACTCATAGCGACCCTGTTTACAACCCTAAACAATGCTCTATCGCCAATCTTGCTGTCTCCAACAAGCCTGTCCCCATTAACCTAATGATTAAATAAATCCATCTCATTAAGGGTTTTCCTCTCCTGCACTGTCCCTCCACCCTCCCAAGCATGATGTCCCCCTCCAAGGACTGATCCCATCTTGCACCATGTCCAACATATGTCAGACGAAGCTTCAGAATCCTTGCCTCCAAGGAGGAGACTGGCTTCACCCTTTCCAGGACAAACCTCTTTGTTCTCCTAGCAGTCCATGGTATATTCAATACCCTTCTCCAACACCACAGCTCAAAGGCATCAATTCTCCTTCTATCATCCCTAGTCATTGTTCAGCTTTCTGATACATAGCAAGTAACTGCAAAGACCATGCATGGCCTGTATCAGGCACACCTTAGTCTCCAGAATGGCATTGTTGCTCTTCAATACTTTGGAGAGGTCTCTGGCAGTAGACTTTCCCAATGCAATTCATCTTTTAATTTCCTGGCTTCTGGTACCAAGAGTGTTGATCGTCGAGCTAAGCAAATGGAAGCTGTCAACAACCTCAGTTTTTCACCATCTATCATGATGCTGCCAATTTGCCCAGTGGTGAGAATCTATGTTTTCTTGATGTTGAGCTTCAATCCATATTGAAGCCTGCAGTCCTTGACCTTCTGCAGCAAGTGCTTTAGTGCTTTTCTCCTCAATTCCAGCAAGCGGGATTGTGTCATCTGCATAAAGCAGATTGTTGGTGAGTCTTCCTCCAATCCTGATGCCACATTTCTCCTCATAGAGCTCTGCCACCCAGGAAATCTGCTCTGCATTGATTGAAAAGATATGGAGATAGAGCACATCCTTGATGCATACCCTTCCCAATTTTGAACCATGAAGTGTTTCCTTGCTCTGTTTTGACAGCTGCCTCCTGGTCCAAGTATAGGTTTTACATAAGCACAATGAAGCATTTTAGGATTCCCATTCTTCTCAGAGTCAGCCACAGTTTCAAAATATATTAAAAAAATACTCCTAATTTTTGTATCAATATGATTGTATATTAATTTTAAATATGTTATAGTAGCTGAAATCTATATGGTCAATTATATAATTAGATTATTTAGCTGACGCTCTGTGATGATGTGCCACAGTGTTAAACTTTCATTACCAATGAATGCCTTACCCCTAGCATGGTATCTCATCCGATATTATGTTGTGATTTATAAAGTCTTTAAGTACTCTAAAGAATCAGAACTCTGTTGGGTATATGTAGATGAAAGTCTAGCTTAGGAGCATAATTTTTTTACCAAAAGTTTGACCCTAGGGCCAAAAGATAGAAGATAGAAGATCAACTATGCATTTTTTTGTTAGAGCAAACAAATATCTCAATTTGTACTTATCATTTATCAGTACTTTCTACAAATACCAAACCAAGAATAGATCAAGCTATGATGATTGAGGAGACCTTAATGAATGAAAGGCCTAGATTAGACACAGCTATAGACAGGTCAAGGAATTTAGCCTTTAGTATGGATTGAAGCTCAACATCAAGAAAACAGATTCTTACCACTGGTCCATTTGGCAGCATTATAATAGATACTGAAGAGATTGAGATTGTTAACAGTCTCAGTTTGCTTGGCCACACAATCATCACTCATGGGACTAACAGCCAGAAAATCAAGAGACAAACTGCATTGCGCAAGTCACTTATTAGGAACCTCTCCAGAGTATTGAAAAGCAGCACTTGTCAGTCAGGAGACTAAGGTGTACCTGATCCAGAGCATAGTCTTTGTAATTGCTTGCTATGCATAAGAGAGTTGGACGATGACTAGGGATGATAAACGGAGAATTGATGCCTTTAAGCTGTGGTGCTAGAGAAGAGTGTTGAGTGTACCATGGACTGTAAGGAGAACAAACAATTTTGTCCTGGAGGGAGTGAAACTAGGCTGCTCTTTGGAGGCAAGGATTTTGAGGCTTCATCTGACATACTTTGGGCTTGTTGCAAGGAGGGACCAGTCCTTGGAGAGGGACATCATGCTTGAAAGGGTGGAGGGACATAGAAGGAAAGACTATCGATAAGATGGATTGATTCAGTGACTATGTCAGAGACAGTAAAGTTGCACAGGATAGAGCAGGTTTCAGAGATATTGTACATAGGGTCACTATGAGTTGCAAAGTCACATAACAACAACAATAGACAGTGAAGTTCTTGGGATACAGCCAGTATCACCAAGTCCATATTTTCCAACTGCTGATCCTTCTTCTCTGTTCACAAATTTTGCGTTCCAGTCATTCATTATTATTAGTGCATTATCTTGATTGCATGTTTGATCAATATCTCACTGCAAAAGTAGGTAGAAATCTTCTATTTCCTCCTCTTTGGCTCTGGTTGTTGGTGCATATATTTGAATGATCATGGTATTCACAGGACTTCCTTATAAGCATATGGATATTATCCTGTCTCACAACATTGTATTTCAAGACATATCTAGAAATCACTTTTTTCACTATGAAAGCAACCCCATTTTTTCTCACTTTTTCATCTCCAACATAGTAGTTCAAATAATCCTTTGACTCAAAATGTTCCATGCCAGTCCATCTTATCTCACCAATACCTAATATGTCAATATTTATGGGTTCCATTTCCTTCTTAACAATATCCAATTTCCCTCCATTCTTGGTACTTACATTCCATATTCCAATCACTAGTGTCTGCTTACAAAAGTTCTTCCTTCTATTTGTTTCCATACTTGAGGCTTCAGCCTTAGTTGCCATATCTGCTAGTCTAAGTCCACTTTGTTGTACATAGGGTTTTCAAACATTACCTGACAGACAAGCATTTTTACAGATAAGAGTGGATTAAAGATATTTCTCAATAGTAGATATGTCCCCACCCTTGCCATGTGTGTTTTGCGCCACCCCTTTTCCTGCTTTACCAGCATTTACATCTTCTCCCACCTACTCCATTCATCAACAATCTACCCTACCCAGCCCTTGATGTGATGGCCTATATGTCAGTCTTTCTGGGCTTCTGTATCTCAAGCTGCTGCAAGTTTCTTCCTTTAAGAGCAGTATCTCCTACCTTCAGTTTTGAACTTCTGCTCCAGAATTGACTTCTTGTTCATTAGGGCACCTTCTCCTCCCTAATTTATGCTACAAGCAAGAGATTCCCAACGAAGGTTGATGAATCCAATAGATTTGATATATAATGTTGTCTTCCTGTGCTCTAAGTTTTAGACGTGGCTTGACCTGCAAGCTTCTAGGAGCCATAGTTATTTGTTCTTTTGTGATATAGGGTCCACTGAGAGACTTTCTGCTATACATGCCATACCCCCTAGCTCCTCCTTTCTGCTCCCAAGCTGCGCTCTGTGCTCCAAGATTTGAAGGTGGGCTTGACTCGTGGGCTTCTGGGACTTGATGGTACATAACAGTAGCAACATTAGGACTACACAGGTAATTGTTATTGGAAGACTCACACAAAAATATTTAAGCTTAAAATGCCATTGTTGTTGTAGTTAAGTGCCATTGAGTCGTAGAGGACTCATAGTGACTCTATGAATGAAAGACCTGAACAATTGTACGACTTTCATCATTTCTCTAAGTTTATAGAGAAGTGGATGCCACTCCTGCTTCCAAGGTTGTTTTAGTCGGGGAGCTCCACCAAACACTGTCCACCATGGGTAATTATTACCACATTTGAGACATCAGTGTCACAGTGGTTAGCATCACAGCAACCATGAGTTACCCCTGCACAGTAATATAGGTAAAATTAACAGTTAAAAAGAAGTAGGTTTATAGTGTTCTTGATTGTTGTTGTTGTTGTTAGTTCTCACTGAGTTGAGTATGACCTATAGTTACTATAAACAGTAGGCTTGAACCCTGCCCTGTCCTCTGCCATCCTCACACTTCCTGACACATGAGAGCCCATATGTATTCGTGATCGTATTATTTTATTTTTAGGCAAGTTTTAAAATTTTAATACTTAATAATATGCAGGAATGTTTTATTCCATTCAGAACAACTGAGTGAACAAAGATGTTCTCTAAGTTCATCAGGGGACTGTTTTCCCAATATGCAGCTTTTATGTAAAGTAGTTCTTACTCATTTCTCCTGGTTCCATCTAAAGGAACATCTCTTTATGTTTCCTGAGGATAAATGGGCCTTGCTTTTGTCGTTGCTGCTTGTAGTTATATTGCTTCGAGGAAATTAAAATTCTTCAGGCTGTCACTATGATTTGTTCACTGAAGAAGGAATTCCATGAAATTTATTAAATTCACGGATTTCCATTTTTTTAAAAAAAGTACATTATAGAAGCAAATTGAGGATAGATTTGAAGTGTTAACCTCTCAGTTCTTAGTAATCAACCACTGTACTGCCAGAGTTCCTATGTTGGAAAAGTACATGTATTTTTTATAAAGGAAGATAAAAGAATTCACAGGGATTACACAGGCTTGCCGGTACCCTATTTAAAAATTTCTTCCTTGTCCACATTAACAGTCCCATGAGACTCATCAATTCTTGCACTCTCACCTCTCAATTCATAATTATAAGCCGACTTCTTAGGCTTCTTTCACTTTGTTCAAGTCTCCAATTAATTATTAATTTTTCATCATATGTTACTTGTCCCTTTCCATCTCCCCACCATGTTACTTCAGCATACTTTCTTCTCGCATGCTTCTTATAATACACAGCACTCTTACAGTTGCTGTTCTCCATGACCTTCTTCAGTAGGCTGAAAGATCTCTATTCTCTGTTGTTTTCATTCACTGTGTTCCTTGGGATAGAAAACGGGCTTAGTAAATATTTGTTGATTGAATAAAGGACCTACAGATAGATTACCACACCTGTTGAATGCAAAAGTATATGTACTCTTTAGTGGAAGTCCTAGATTTTACTCCAAATATAATTGACCATAATTTTTTTCATATAATATCTATAAATGTCTGTGGACTTCATTCTGAAGGAGCCTGAGTCTACAGAGTTTTGATTTCTGGTTCTGGTGAGACTCTTGGTGCAATATTTACTAGCCATTGACTGTGAGTTGATTGTATTCAGCCTCCTATTTAAAAAAGAAAATTTGGTTGCCAGTTTGCACCTGGAATTCCAGATGGCAAGTAATCTGAAACAGCCTTACTCTACAAAGTTTTAATTTCTGGTTTTGGTGAGACTCTTGGTGAAATATTTACTAGCCATTGGCTGTGAGTTGATTGTATTTAGCCTCCTATTTAAAAAGGCATTTGTCACCAGAATGGGGCTGGAATTCCAGGTGGGGAGTGTTCTGAAGGACTCTGACTCTACAGAGTTTTGATGATTTTAATCTGTGGCACTCAGTCATGGTTTTAACTGGTTTTGGTTAAACATTCTTCTAAGTGCTAAAGCATTGATCTGTCCATTTGCTATACAGTGGTAACTCATGGGTGCTGTGATGCTTAACACTAGGACACAAATGTTCAGGTCTTTCATTCATAAGGTTACTATGAGTCACCTATGACTCGATGGCACTTAACAGCACCATAGAGAGAACTTTGTTGGCCTAGTGGATAGAAACAATTAAAACAAGCTTGGAAGCAGGAGTGGCATCCACTTCCAAAATAGCTTGCCTCCAGAAACCCTATGAACTTGCAGAAACAATGAAAGTTATACAAATGTTCAGGTGTTTCATTCATAGGGTTGCTATGAGTCCTCTACAACTCGACAGCACCTAACAACATCTGTGGAATTCACTTCTAAAATGTTAACATTAAAGGTGAAATTGTTAAATTCCACAAACTTTGAACATGGTCATTTTATGGTAACAAATTAGACTTTGCTTTCCTTTCACTTTTCATCCTGAAACTTAAACACCCAATTAATATGAAATAGAGTTTATAATAAATAATGATAATAGATAATATGGTTCAATATATAGCTCATATGGTTATGCTATTGTTTGCTCTCAAGTCAGAACCGTCTCATAGCTGACCCTCCAGTAGATTTTCAAAGGCAGTAAATTGCATGGGAGAAGATTGCTCATCCTTTTTTCTGAGCAGCTGGTGAATTTGAACTATGTGCCTTTTTCAGTGCAGTTCAGCTTCTTACCACTAGGCCACTAGAGCTCCCTTCCACCTTTTCAAGTGGAGAATAGTTTCTGTCCAGAACAACAATACAAAATTGATTGCCATTAATTCAGTTAAGCCCCCAAGCCTATACACCTATTTCTGTCAGTTCTAACACCAACCATCCTTTCCACATTCTGAATACTCTACTCTTGGATCCTGCTAATACGTTGCAATGGCCCTAGAGAACTCAACCTTAGGTTGTGTGGTTATTAGGGATATAACAGGTTATATTTTAGATGGGAAACAGCATGTCATTCTTCAGTCAAGACAGATTCTCAAAAGTGGTAGAAGAACCTTTGACTTTCAGCCTCTTGGGTTCAGACCAGTGTTGCTAAGCTCTCCTAGTCCTGTGAGTTATGGCTCCTCCCACTGCTGTCCATACTCTGAGTCCTCCAGCAATCTAGAGTGAAGGTTTCTGGTTCTGGCTCCATTCCCAGGTTAGTTTTATTTCACCTTGGTCTCTTAATTCTCCACTGTTCCTGCTGTTCTCTTCTAGGTCTTGATCTGATAGACAAAGGAATGTTTGTGTGTTTGTGGCTTAAACAATAAGTGTTGCACTTAGTTAAATGGTGAAGGACAGAGAAATGGCAACAAAAGCCACTTGTAAAAATAAACCCACTCCATCACAATCATAATTATTTCTTATATTCATGAGTAAAATCTAAGCTAAAGGAAAGGGCAGACCTAATCTGTTGTCATTAGCCAAGGTTGTTGAAGGAGGAGGAATCATCAAATACAGTAAATTAATACAATACCAGCAATGTAATCGGTGTCTAAGATAATTTTCCTTTGCTTTGATGAGGAAACTAAAATTCAAGAAAGCAAATGACTTATTCAATAGAAAGGCTGTTGCTGTTGTTGTTGTTTTGGGCCATTGAATTGACAGTGACTCATAGCAACCCTATGAAGAGTGGCTCTGAACTTTCCCCTATCCTGAGCCAACCTCACTGTCTCCAACACACCTAACCCCATTGCCACAGTTACCATGTAAGTACATCTCAACCAGTCTTTTCCTCTCCCTTCCCAAAGACTGGCCCCTTCCTGAAAACATTCCTAAGGGATCCAAAAGAATTTTACTTCAAATTCTGTTTTGCTTTTACTTTTTAATTTTGTTTTGTAACTATCAAGGAGCTTTGGTGGCACAGTAATCCATAGGGATTTGCACTGTTAACACAAATGACAAGACTGTCTAAAGGCTTGAATTCATCAGCTGCTCCTCAAGAGAAAGATGGATAATTTGTCTCATGCAATTTACAGCATCCAAAAATCTGCTGGCTTAGTAATAAGGAGCTGCACTGCCATTCCAGAGACATGCAGTTTAAATCTCCCATCTTCTCTCCTGCTGTATGATTCATTGTTGCTGTTGTTGTGTACCATAAAGTTGGCCTGGAACTATTATCTGACCCTGCTGCGAGTTTTCAGAGGCAGTTAATCCTCCCCTTCCTGCCTTATGAATTTTATCACTGGACAAATGCTGCCCTTTTAATTTTATGTGGTTGCTTGCTCTAGGAAGAGAACATCTCTCTGGTGATAATTGTTCACCTTCTAAACCTTTTTATTATTTAGCTTAAAATTGAGCCATGGGGATGGATTTTCTTCCAGGTTCAGATAGAGACGAAGACCAATAGACTTAGTAGTTCCATTAATCTCTGCTGGACAAATAAACTTAGCCATTTTTATGTATTTGAGTTTTGTTGCACAATTTTGCCAGCTCTATCTAGGGCCTTCTATTGTGATCTCTTTTAGAATGTGGAGAAATTAAAACTTTTAATAAGGTAGATGAATATTTGAATATATTGCAGCATGATAGGATTTTGATGGTGTAAGTCTGTTTTCCAATATGTCAGAGGAATTAATTTTGTTTTATTTGTACCATTTTCAAACTATCAACCAACACTTTGTTATGTACTTATTAGGAGTTAGGTACTCATTTTACTTCTTTCTTACAGTCTTCCTACTTGTGTTTTTCATCATTTCCTATCCGTTGCTGTTGTTGTGTGATGTCAAGTTATAACTGACTCAGTTGACCTTCCCATAAGTTTTCAGTAGCAGTAACTTCACTTCAGGAGACTGCTCCTTATTCTTCCATGGAACAGTTTTGTATTTGAAATCCATGCCTTTGGCATTGCACATAGTATCAAAGGTCATATCCTTTGTATCCGTTTTCTTCTAATAAGTTTTTTTTGTTTGTTTTTTTTTAATTGGCTGATATGTGCTTTTTAGTCCCAACTCATAAATGATCCTCTAGTGGGTTTTCAGAGGCTGTAATTCACCTAAGAGGATATTGCCAGTCACTCTCCAGAAATATACTTCATCAGTTCAGACCTCCAAAGAATCTGAGCCTTTGGGTTAACAGTACAACTTCTTACTTCTAGGCCAACGGTATTCCATTTAATTGGCTTAAAGAACCCTAAAAGTCCTAATCCACAACATAAACAGTCTTCTAAGCTTCCTGGAAAATGTACAACCAGGAGAAGATAAAATAAATGAATGGAACCTTCTAAGAATCAAATCCCTATGCACATCCAAAAACTTCTCCAATAGGGAAAAAAGGGAAGCCACAGATTGGGAAAAAATATTTGGTAATGAAATGTCAGATAAGGGACTTATATCTAAAATTTATAAAATACTCGAGCACCACACGAGATAAAGGTAAACAACCCAATTCAAAAATAGGCACAGGATATGAACAGACACTTCACCAAAGAAGACATTCAGATGGCAAACTAACACACGAAGAAATGCTCAAGATCCCTACCTTTAGGAAAGATGCAAATCAAAACAACTATGAGAGATCATCTCACCACAGTAAGAACAGCAAAAGTTAATAAAACAGCAAACAACAAATACTGGGGAAGTTGTGAAGAAACTGGAACTTTTATTCACTGTTGGTAGGAGTGTAAAATGGTGTAACCACTATGGAAAGCTGTATGGCACTTTCTCCAAAAGTTGCAAATAGAACTACCATTTGACCCAGCAATTCCGCTACTGGGAGTATACCCTAAAGGAACCATAATTGCCACCCAGACAGATACATGCACACCTATGTTTATTTCGGCCTTGTTCACAAGAGCAAGGAGTTGGAAGCAACCTAAGAACCCATCAACAAATGAATGGATAGAAAAGCTCTGGTATATTCACACAATGGAATACTATGTGGTGTTGAAAAATAAAGAACTCATGAAATATTACACAAAATGGGTGACCCTGGAGGACATTATGCTGAGTGAAATATCTCAGTCACAAAAATACAAATATGGCATAATGCCACTGTTATAAAAGAGGACTCGCATAGGGGTTGTGGGAAGACTGAGAAAAAGGGGATAAAGCATGTATACTGCATTGGCAAATAAGGGAGAGAACTGTTTAAAAGGGGTGTATGATTAGATATTATTGTTATGACGGGAGTCCAGAACGAAGGTAACATAGTGGAGTGGACTTGCGGGGAGGGATTTAATAGCAAAGAGAAAAGTGAATTGGGAGAGGAGTGGGCAGGGAGAAAAGTGCAACAATGAATGAATGGAAATCTAAAGTCTCTGTAAGCTTTCATTAAAATAAATTTAAAATTTTTTTAAAATGTTATTCAAGTTGTTGTTAACCTGTTCTTATTAATTATGCCTCTGCCTTAACTTTATGCTAATAATACATTTGAAAATAGCAATAACAAAAACCACCCAGTTGACATACTATTTGATGAATTTGACCCTGTCCTAACTTAACCAACGAATTCCATCTTTGCTTCTGCATTTTTCTTTATCTCTGGGCACTTTGTCTCCCTCCACCAGTCTCATTGCCATTGTTTTATAATGCTAGGGAGATGTTTCACAAAATTTTGAAGTTTTGTTTTCCACTAATCTTCTATTTTAGAATTCCACCCTTTATTTTGATTTGAGTGAATGCATGTGTAAAAAGAGCAAAGGCCAGATGGCGATGACCATATCTGACTTTTACTAATTTCTCAAAGGGTAACTGTCCCCATCCCCACCATCAGTAACACAAAACCCGTTCCCATGAGGTCATATATGACCCCCAAACTCCCATACCTCTTTGTGCTCATCTCAACACCAATCTTATTGCTTTGCTGGGCCCAGAATCCAATATGATAGCCCACTGACCACATAGAACCATACTGAGAAAGTCAAAAGGTTATAGTCCAGATTAATAACAGAATACAGTTAAGACAGCTTCTAAAATGTGCACATAGACACCTCAGCCTTGAACCTCATGGAGTTAGGTGTTAGGCCTGTGTCACAAGTTCTCAGTCCTGCCAATCTTCACTAAGATCCCATCTCTAATCAGGTCTCCAGTTTGGCCATAGTTGTTCCTACCATCGGTATAGCTGGAGCACGTACTGCATTCTGCATTCTCTTGCTTCTTGATCAGTGGTGCTAGAAAATCTGTCTCTCTCTCTTGCTGGCTTGCTCAATTCAGTGGTGAGACTAGCCAGGCAACTTGTAGACTGTTGAAACTGGCCAGTTCTCTTGTTAAATGGTAGATAGCCAATCCTCTTGTGGATAAGTTATCAGGGTCCATTCACATATCCCCCTCCTCACCCCACATACAGATAGTAAAGTCAAATAATGGCTGGGAAAAGTCACATTGAAAGATAAACTCTACCATATGGCAAGTACACATGAAAAGTTTGTCTTCTAGACTAGAAAGAAATTTCAGAAATCATCTAGTTCAAGCTTCTCACTTGTACTAATATACCTGGGAGAAGTCTCTGATTTGACTAATGCCACATAGCTAGTGTCTTGGTTATCTGGAACTTAATCAACACTTACATTTAGTATACCACTAAATGCTAGTACTTTTATTTTTTTATTCTTTAATGTACATGCTAACTTTTGTCTTGAGTTTTCCATAGACATACATACATTTCTCTCATAATGTTTGATATTTTCTTGTTGATGTATCAACTTGTTGAAAATAATCTAGTTAACTTCAGAGCCTGTCATTTATCACCTATGGATTGAGAGTTTAATTTCCTGATAAGGGAGAAATTTTCCTAACACTAAACTAGTTACATAGGACTTTATGATGTAATACTTTGTATGAATCCTAGAGTTATTTTTCAGAGTTTTGATGTCTACTTTTTATTTTTTTCCTCCCTCTATAACTTTTAGTAACTTGCTTACCCTTTTGAAGCTTAGTTTTCTCATTTGGAAAAAGGGATAATAGTAGTATCACCTTCATGGCATTGTTGTGAGGCTAAATGATGGCATATGTGAAGAAATTTGCATAATGACTAACTCAGAATAATCCTGCAATAAATGTGAGCTATTGTTCATGCTGATATTGCAAGTGCATTTTCTTATTGCTACATGCATTTTATCACAGTTGTTCATATTTCCTCAGTGTATTGCTTTAACTCTTCTTTCCATTATGATCATGCTCATGTTTTTAATGTCCTTCAGTACCAGAATATGAGTGACGATTATGAGTATAGAGATTTACTGTTGAAACAGAGTTGATTTAGGTTGAGGAAAGGTGGATGGATAGTGTGTTGCTGTCACCGTCAGTGAAGGTGAGTGTTTAGGTATGTGCGTGGCAGACAGCTCTGTAATTTATCATCTGGTTCCTTATGCCAGAATGACAGAGACGGCACTCTGTGGGTCAGCTGAAATAGTAGAGCACATTTCTCCTGTTGGTTTATAGCTTCTTAGGGTCAGTGAAAGCTGAGGTTAATTCAGCAGGGGAATCCATGGACTGTGACAGGAATCCCATCGGTTGTTCATAAATTATGAAAGAAATTCTAGGAACTACATTTGGATTTTAAAGCTCTGGGCCAGAAGGTTAATTACTTGCCTACAGTTCCAACCATCTTTCCATGTTAATAGATACCGGCTGTGTTGGCCCTTCTGTTCCAGTCTTGCTTGCACACTGTCATTTGAATGTAGTAATAAATCATTGTCTTAAGAAGTAAATTTTTGGTAGATACCTGTGATCGGTTTAGAAATAAAGGATCAGTATGTTGTAGTTTGACTCTACTTGGATTTGAGCTATGGTTTTTCTTTCCTTAATATTTTGTATAAAGAAATTGATTCATGCCTATTAATTAGACTTAAAAATTTAAAAAGGGGGAGGGGGAGGGGTTTGTGCAGGGAGAAGGGTGCAACAATGAATGAATGAAATTCCAAAATCTCTGTAGATGTTCACTGAAATGAAAAATGAACAAACTAAATTAATAAAAAAAATAATTGTTAAAAAAAATTTAAAAAGTGATAGAAAATTGAATAATTATAATAAGTACAAACAATAATAGATATATTAACCATAACCACAAATGAAGTTTCATGGTATCTTTTCACATATGTTTGATAAGTTTAGATGACCTCCAGATACTGAAAGAGAATTTCTTTTGCATTATTTATTTTTTAAGTGGATTGCCAACATTATTAGACCAAATCAAATGTTCTTTCCTGAGTTAATCTAAGATAACCTAAGCATCACAGTTTGAACAACTCCATTCTTTTCTCTAGAAAATGTAACAAAGTCGTTTAGAGCAAAAGTGTTTATTACTCGTAAGTAAAGTCTTAATATTCATATTTTTGTTTTATCCATATTTTTGTTTTATCCATTTTTGTTTTGATACTTCAAAAAATTTCTGTTCACCAACCATACCAATAGGGAGCTCTGGTAGCCTAGTGCTAAGAAGCTGTACTACAATCCCAAAGGCACACAGTTCAAGGCCACAAGCTGCTCTGGAGTAGATAGATTGGCTGTCTCCTCCAGTGCAAATAACTGCCTCTGGAAACCCACCAGAGGGTCAGTGATGGGTGGGTTCGACTCAGTTGTACACAACAACAACCACAACAATGAAATCCACCATTTCTTCCTTTTTTACACAACTCCTACCCAACAATTTAAGGCAGCAGCATTCATTTTGGCTTTTAATTAACTCTATGATAATGTATTGGAAGGAGGAGTGGCATCCACTTCCATAATAATTTGCCTCCGAAAACCCTATGAGCCTTTTGAAAGGAAGAAAGGCACCCAAGCGTAGAGGACTCACTCTCCTTCATAGGGTCTCTATGAGCCGCCTGCGACTCAATAGCACAACAACAACATGATAATGTAAGATCATTTTGTGTTTTAAGGGATCAAAGGGTTCTGATTTTCTGATGCAAAAATTAGAGTACTGTGTGCAGGTTTGCCATAGCCTGGGAGATGGGCTCAGAGGAAACGTAGGCAAGTGATACATATCCCAGAATATAAAGTATTTATAATGTAATCACTTTGGGAGCAGGAGTGGTATCCACTTCTTAACAACATGCCTCTGGAAACTCTGTGAACCTTGACAAATGGTGATAGTTATAGAAAGGCTTCAGGCCTTTTGTTTTTAGGGTTATTATGAATCCTGCTCCACTTGTTGGCAATCAACAACACAACAGCAGTATACTCACAAAGATTCTGATAAGATGCTTTCCAATTGACTGTGCCTCATAGCAACCCTGTGAGCAACAGAGCTGACCCTTGCACTATCCTGCCCCACCTTCACAATCTTCACCCTGCTCTATCCCTTTGTGGTAGTCAATCTTGTTGAAGATCTTCCTCTTTTTCTTTGACCCTCCACCTTTCCCAGCATGATGTTTCTCTCTAAGGATCACTTCTTTCTGGGAATATGCCCAAAATGAGAGAGATGAAATTTCACCATTCTGTATATGTATTTTCAAAATTTCTTGTGTTTTTTTTTCTTTTGTAAATGTGCTCAACCAAAAAGCAAATTTCATTTAAGTCCAACACTATAAGACAGAGTAGAACTGTTTCGTAGGATTTTCAAGGCTATATATCTTTATAGATGCACAACCACATGTGTCTAACTCTGAGTTTCTGTTAAGTTTGAACTACTGACCTTTCAATTAGCAGTCAAGCACTTAAGCACTTAAGCACTTAACCACCTGAGACACCAGGGCTCCAATTTAATACATTGTTGCTGTTGTTAGGTGCCATTAAGTCAATCCCACACGTAGAAGTACTGTGTACAACAGATTGAACCCATGCCCTATCCTGCACTGTCCTCACCACCTTCACTCTCCTAAAGCCCATTGTTGCAGTTATTGTGTCAGTCCTTCTCTGTTGAGGATGTTCCTCTTTTTCACTGACCTCTTTACTTTTTCAAGCTTCATATCCTTTCCACTGACAGTATGCCCAAAGTATATGAGACAGATCCTTAAATATGGAAGTGGCTTACATAACAGTTTTTACCAGCTGTGTTTCTACAACTTTGTCCATGTTCCATTAATTAGTATTGTTAATAGATACACTATTAAATGCTAACATTTTCTTTTCATTTAGGAAAACTAAAAGAGATTTGAATTTTGAGTATAGTTTAGTATCTCATTCACTGCGAAAAGAACAAGTCAGTCTTGGCAGAAGTGCAGCCAAGGTCCTTGGGGGCCGGAGGGGGGGGGGAAATATCATGCTGGATAAGTATAGGGCCCACAAAAGAAAGACTCTCTATGAGATAGATTGATGCAGTGATTGCCGCAATGGGTTTGATTCTGGCAGAGATCATTAGGATGACATAGGATAGGGCAAGGTTTCCATTTATTGTACAATAGGATCACTTTGGATCAGTCAATTCATATACATGTAAAATAACAAGATTTATTTTCATCTGATATATGCTGTCAGCATCCCGTTTCCCCTAAGGAAAAAAATCCTTGATATTGTTGATCTGCAGTTCTTATCTTTGGTTAAGTATTGTTGTTGTTGTTAAGTGCCATTGAGTTGTAAGCAACTCATAGCGACCCTATGAAGGAGAGTCCCCAGCACTTGGGTGTCTCTCATCCTCTCTCCAGGTTTATAGGGTTTCCGGAGGCAAGCCACTCCTCCTTCCAAGTTGCTTAAGTATTAGGGAAGATTTTATAACTTTTAGTGGAAAGGAAATAATTCCTGGGTTGCTTGGTGCTCAGAGTTATATACTTATGTCTCTTCCTTGCTGAAACTATTCATAGGTAACACCTCTGCAGGTAAGCATCTGCCATTTAACTGTTAATCATTCTGTGACCACTGTTTACCAACTATGTTTAGATCAAATAAATGCTGAATTAAATGAAACTTGTGATGTTGTCACTTTGGATTGCCATCGAGTTGAGCACAACTCATAGCAACTCTGTGAACAAAAGACCTAATGCCTTTCCATAATTGTCATTTCTCCAAGTTCATAAAGGTTCCAGAGGCATGTGGTTTAGGAAATGGATGTCACTTCTTCCAATCTCCTGCTTACAACTTGGGCTCCATCAGCACTAATTTCACTTAGCAGTGGTTAAGTGTCGTCAAGTCGAATACAACTGAGAGTAAGTTTTGCACAAAACACCTAAGTTCTGTTCTATTACTAACATCATTTCTGTACAGAACTCCTTTCTATAACTACCATAAATTCTGTACATTTATAGAGTTTAGAGAGTTTGTAGAGTTTCCAGAGGCATCTAGCTTACAAAGTGGGCGCCACTCCTTTTTTCCAGCTTAAATCAATCTGGAAGCTCATTCAAACACTGGATGTAATGAGCAACCATTATGGTATTTGAGAAGACTATGCAGTGTGCATCATCACAGCAACACCACATTAATACGGAATTAGAGGAAACTTGTGATAGAAATCTGTACAAACAGGCAACTTTTGGATGGAAGCATTGAAGTCTGACTTTTAAACAACAGAATACAGTCAATAATTAAGGGCAAGCTTATCTTACTTGTATATCTTTCTTAATTACTAGAAATTTTCTTAATTTCTTTTGTTGTTTCTAAGTCTACAATTCTTAATTATTTTGTTCAGTAGTAAATCTCATTTTTGTTTTGCCTTGCCAGCAATTTATTTATTTATTGAAATGTTAGTAAGGACATGACTATTTTTTCTTCTCATTGTAGCACACCTTATTTTATTGGTCTGTTTTTAGACATAAGGCAAAAAATATTCTAAGTACAAGAGTCTATAGAAAAAAGATTTGTCTTTTACCTTTTTTTTTTTGTTTCCATGGAACTTTGCATTAAAAACAGAGAGACTTATACTCTTACTTGTTTTGATTCCGGTGGCAAAAATATTTTGGAATGTGAAAGTTACCTTTTGATCTTTACATTTTATTACCTAGCACCTTGCTGTAATTAAGTTCTTTAGGTCTTTAAAAGTACAACATTTTTAAGATATCCAAGTAGTAAATGTCAAGTTCAAGTTTTTGTTGTTTTTCTTTTAAAGACTGTATCCTTCCTAGTACCCTTCCATTAAATGCCTGCAGGTTTGATTAATGGGAACATTCCAAAAGAGTATCAGTGTTAGGTTGAGCCGGGTCAGTGAGATTCATGCTTCTTTTTTGCTGTAGGTAAAAAAAATAAAAGGAAAGCACTTCAAGTCACAGAAAGGTGCCAAGAACAAACTTGAGCTACTTCCATTTGTCAGTGTAATATTTCAGTCTTCTCTATGGTGTATGTTTAATTTATTAGATGTCCCATAAGTTGATGTGATTGGAGCTGGGGAACTGGAAAATTGATTGAGGGGTTTGATTTTTTTTACTTTTCCAAAATAGTATTTTTGAAATTTTATTTTCATTTACAATTAGAAAGCTTGTTGTTTTGTAACAGTTTCTTTAGTCCACAAAGGGAAAACTATTCCCCTGAAATTTGTGGAAAAGATGTATAAAATTCTTTTAAAGAATTCGTCTAAGAGTATACCTATTTTTAAAGCAAAACCTTGTGGAATTATCTCAGAATACCATATATTAAATATCCTTTTGAGATTTTATTAAAGTCAGATTAGCTAGAAAAATGAAAGTAAAAATATAGCTCTAAAACTTCATACCTTTAAACATTATTTAAGTTGGATTCAGTCACTGAAAATAATAATTTGACCTTAGTATATTTTAAATTAAATTTTCTCTCTGTATATATCCTTTATCTTTTTTGCTGAAAGTCAAAGGAACTTTGATGGCATAGTGCGCTCCATGTACTAATTGAAAAGTTAGCTGTTCAAATCCACAAGTTGCACCTAGGTGAAATATAGACAGTCTTCTTCCAAAAAGATTTACAGTGTCAGAAACATGTAGGGTCACTGTGGATCAGAATTAACTTCACAGCAATGAATTTCTGCAAAGACGATTAAAGGAGCATTAGTGATGCAGTGGTTAAAAGTACTTAACTGCTAAGTGCAAGATGTTTCTGTGTGCTGTCAAGTCAGAACTGACTCTTCCAGCTGACCTTCCAGCATTGTACAAAAAGAGATTGCCCAACTTTCACGCACAGCGCAACCAGTGAATTCAAATTACCTGCTTTTGTGTTGGCTGCACAACTACTTAACCACTAAGGCAGTTGAAAAACAGTTCAAACCTATCATAGCTACTCCATGGGAGGAAGATGTGACAATCCACTTTTCATATTGCCCCTTAGAAATGCAATGAGACAGTACATCTCTGTTCTGTAGAGTTTCATGAATCACAGTCAAGTTAATGGCAATTGATTGATTAATGAAATGGAACATCATGTTTTCATGTATTTTTGTGTACACTTACATTGTCTTCTTTCGTGGAATATCAACTGTCTGTTCAAGTCTTTTGTCCATGGTTTGATTTTGTTCTGTTGCTAGCTTCATCTGTTATGTGTTTTTCTGCTAATCAAAGGGTCGGTGGTTCAAATCTACCAGCTCTTTCACAAGAAAAGATGGAAAGTCTCCAGTTGTAAAATATAGCAACTTTGGAAACCTGATGGAAAGTCACTATGAACTGGAATCAATTCAATGACAGTGAGGGGTGTGTGTGTGTGAGAGAGAGAGAGAGAAAGAGAAAAATAGAAAGAGAGAGATACACCTATATTGAGCTACAGGTATGTCTATAGTTTTTTTCCTATCATTCGGCTGTCTCCTTACTTTCTTGTTAAAGCTCTTTTGTTGGACCTGCATTTTTCATTTTTTTTTTTAATCAGGCTTCTTTTACCTACTTTGTCTTTTGTTGCCTGTTCTTTTGCTGTAATGTATAAGAATCCATTGATTAAAAACTAGGTCCCAAAACAGTATTTTTATGTTTTCTCATAAGATTTACGCTGTTATTAATTACTGTTAGGTCTTTGATACATTTGAAGTTAATTCTTGCACATGGTGTAAGGTATGGTCATCTTTTAAATGTGGAAATTCAAGTATTCTGGCACCATTTGTGAAATCTCGGACATATATTTTTGAGGATTGGCTTTACAACTTCAGCAGAGAAGACTGTTGGAATTTCCTTGTATTTATTGATTGGCTTGATTATTACTTTGAAATATAAAAAAATCAAAGTTTTAATTGTTGCAAAGATATCTCAGGAAAAATTTTTACCTAAAATTTCTTTGAACCAGAACACATTTATTAAGTAATAAACTGCCTTGCTCATTTGTAAAATTCTTCAAAATACAGAGACTATTGAATGTATGTTTTCTAACCTGCAAGATTGGTTATGCTCATTATTGTCAAATTTATTTCATTCATTGTGTCTGAGAATACGCACTAAAATTTGATCTCCGAGCTTTGTTCTCATAGAGTGATTAATAAGCTAATTTTGCAAGTCTTCTAAAAGTAACTCATATGCATGATGGATTAAATAAAACCATAGTATAATCCTTTGAACATTCTCTGACTTCTATAATTTATACAGTGACTTCTTGGTGCCTGAATATTGAGAAATATCACCTTTGCAGATATGCATGTATTTTGTCATTGAGGTCTAAAAATATAATTATATCAAGATTCAAGTAGTCTGAGAAATTTTTCTTTGTTAGTTTCATATTGTGTAAGCATATATATTTATAAAAGGATGTGTGTGAAGTCTTTGAACATTGAAGTGGTCATATAAATACTCAATGATTTAGAGACTTTAGAGGTCCTTTGTCATGACCATGTATGCATGCTAGCCTCAACTCCGTTCAGAAATTCTCTGAAGATGCTGTTGTAGTGTTATGTTAGCACACTAATTCTTTGCTGAGAGTAGAATTCTTTCAACATATTTACTTAAAATGACATTTTATTAAATAATGCTAATTTAAGTCCATTATAATCTTAATAGTAAATATTAGACTAGAAGGCAATGTTTTACTAGCCATAATGTCAGTGGGTGGTTGTCATCGTAATACTTTTTCTTTGTCAAAAGCTCAAGTAGCTCATGGGGCCAGACTGGACTGTGCCTCAGTAATCCATGTGGCATCCAGATGTCTCCTTCCATTACCAATGACTGCCTTTAAAGATCATCTCCAGTAACAGATCAGTTTTCTAACATTTTTCCCTACATATTAAATACTTTTAAGCCACTTCCATCTGAAGTGTGCCAGCAATGAGAATTTAGAGGAATATGCATCAATCTTGGTAATATATTAAAATACTTCTAATTTAAAGATTGTGAGTTACAAAAGTAATGTGAAATTGGCTTCCTTCATGCAACTCATTTGCCTTTTCTGGTAACCTCAACTGAGTCCCAAACCTCCCCAGACCTCAGTCCAGGGGTCTTATTTAAACTATTTTCTCCATTTTATTCAGATAATTTCTTATTCTAGGAAATTCTCTTATGTATTTTTTAAGTTTTCTTTGTCTTTTTCACATTACTAAGTGATTTTATGAATCTGTTTGCAACTGCATTCCCAAAAGTCCACAATAGTAACTAGAAGATAGTATGTGCTCAAAAATATGTTTCATGAATAAATAAATTAGCTTCATTCAGGGTCCACTTTGTGACACCATTTAAAAGCTACTCTAAACCAACTTTTATATTTGCCATCAAGTTACTATTTGTTTCTTGTTATGTTCATAGAAAACACAGAGATTTTAATGTTCATTATCAATATCAGAGCATAATTTAAAGAAATAGATGCAAAACATATCTTCTTTTCATAATTAAATGGAACACAGTGTACTTTCATCCACAATTCAATATTAGTTATACTCATCACTATTGCAAACTAAATCTCAGTGTACTTTGTGACATTTGCAAATACTGTATTTCCCTTCTAAAATGGTGAGAGTGATTACCTATAATCTACTGTCCACTGTAAAATGTTGTTCTCAGTAGCAAAGTTTAATAATATCTCAGAATTTCTAGTCATTCGGGAACTGCTTTTAGACATAACACACATTACCAGCCATCCTTCCTCTTTTCTCCTGATGAGTATTGATAACTAAAAGAATGCTTAAATCTATCAGCCGAAGGTTCTGCTTTATGTTAGTTATTGGGAGAAACAGATTTTTGTGGTTTTTTTTATGTTTAATGATTTTTAAGCAGTGTTATCTACTTTACATGAAATAGTAATCATTTTACTAATTTATGTGATGTCACAGAGACTGAGAGTGGGTTTAATGTCTGACTCCATCATTTAGCAAACAGCTACATCAGATTCAGTAAATTACTTATCTTTTCTGTGTTATAAATTCCTTTTATTTTTATAAAATAGGAATATTAATATCTTCATCATGATGTTACAAGATTAAAATGGCAGTGTCTAAAACTACCTGAAGTATTAAAATGGTAGTTATTAAAAAGTAGACTATATTGTATCTGAAATTAAATATTGGTAATGGTCAAGTCAGGTGATAAAAAATCTAAATTCTTAGAGTTAATTCATGTTGATGGTTATTTCCTGTATGTTGTTGTTGGTAGGTGCCATTGGGTCAAGTACTACAATTCATAGCCACCCTATGAACAACAGATCTTAACCCCATCCTATCTTTTGCCAACCTCATCATCTCTAATACATGCAAGCCCATTGCTGCAGTTACTGTGTCAATCCGCCTGGCTGAAAGTCTTCCTCTCCTTTGCCGTCCCCCCACTTTTCCTATCATGATGTCCTTTTCCAAGGCATTGCCTTTCCTAGCAACATGCCCAAACTATATGAGACTAGAGATGAAGCTTTATCATCTTTGCCTCTGAGGAGCACTTTGGCTGCACCTTCTCTAAGACATATCTGTTTGTTGTTGTAGTAGTCTGTGGGATACTCAGTACTGTCCTTTAACACCATAGTTCAAAGGAATCCATTTTTCTTTTGTCATCTTTATTCATTATCTAACTCTTTGCAGCATAGCAAGTGACTAAAAGCCCATGGCCTAAAACTAACATCATTGCTCTCAGTAATTTGGAGAGGTCCCTGACTGCAGACTTTCCCAGTGCAATATGTCACTTGACTGTTTATACTAACTGCATTGATTGTGGATCCAAGTAAGGTGAAGTCATTGACAGCTTCAGTATTTTCTTTATAGATGGACAACCACATGTGTCTAACTCTGAGTTTCTGTTAAGTTTGAACAACTCACCTTTCAATTAGCAGTCAACCACTTAAGCACTTAACCACCTGAGACACGAGGGCTCCACTTTTAATATATTGTTGCTGCTGTTAGGTGGCATTGAGTCAATCCCACACATAGAGGTCATAATGTTGTCTATTGGTCCAGTGGTAAGAATTTTTATTTTCTTAATGTTGAGATTCAATACATATTGAAGACTAAAATATTTGATATTCTGAGAAAGTGTTTTAAGTCTCCCTCACTTTCAGCAAGCAAGGTTGTGTCATATGCATACTGAAGGTTATTGATGAGACTTCCTCCAGTCCAAATCCCACATTCTTTTTCATGGTATAAACGGTGATAATTTTTATGTAGATTAAACAATTTCTAGAAATATAGTCTTCACAATATTAGAAATAATGAGTAAAGTAATATATGTTTCATTTTAAAAATGTTCTAGAAACCTTATTCACAATAGCATGACAATGGAAATGACCCAAATGTACATCAACAAACAAATAGATTGAAAACTTATCGTACAGTCACACCATCGAATTCTGTGCAGCACTGAGGAACAATGATGTCATTAAAATACTATATAACATGTAAGAATCTAGACAGAATTATGCTGAGTGAAATAACTCAGTTTTGAAGGTTGAATATTGCCTAAGACCAAAATTATAAAACTAGAATACCTAGGAAAAAGTGTATAAAAGTTCAAAAGGGGATGGGAAGAGGGAGTAGAGAATGGAGAGAGGAGGAAATAACTCGAATAACAGTTTGATGGGTGGAGGGGTACGTGTGAAGGAATTAGGAAAGTTTCAATGGAGACCTGAAAAGATGAGGTAATAGTACACATAGATGCATGGTGATTAATTTTAAAAACACAGTATATAGATGGGTGGTCATCTGAAACACAATGTTATTGTAGAAATGTGTGAACCACAGTGTATATGAATGATACACAATGTATATGAATTTTGTATGCTAACTAATAGAAAAATAACGTAGAGGGAAAGAGTTATAGCATCTCCTCTTTAGAAACAATTTAGATAAGTGACTTTAATATTTACTTATCAAATTGTATAGGCATTCTGCTTCAATTTTTATAGGACAGCAGATGACTTTTGTATTTAATCTAAAATAATCAGAGTTATCCAGACTTTAGTCAAAAATGTAGAAACTTGAAAGTCGTAGCAAAGAAAAATCTAATTGGATTTGAAACTTCATGCTTATTTGTTAAATAAGTTGTATTCATCCCAGTCATTTATGTAGCTATATTCTTTAAAACTGGAATTAAATTCCAGAACAATAGAGCAAAACAATGAAGTTTAATTTATTTAAGCTTCACTTTGTTGTTCCTTGGTGCTTAGGATCAGAATGGCAATGGGTAGAAATACCAGTTGTTTTTCTTCTAGTTACCAGTTTCCATCCTGAGCTGCCTACATATATGCACCTAGATATCACATATGTAGACTTAAGTGGTAACAATTATTGTCATCATTATGTGTAGGGTGATCATATGTTATTGTCTCAGGACACTTTAGAGAGTGAAAGTACTGGGGAGGTGCGGGGGGGGAATTGTGTACCAATGAGGGAGTTTTTCTTTTGCTTTTCAAGGAGAGGAGCAAATGGGGGGG